>NC_134571.1:76461646-76731646 GCF_050947875.1 Dermacentor variabilis | reverse complement strand
CGGTTGCCGCAAGTTTCTGGAACAACAGACGCTATGCGGATGAAATCTGTTCTCTCGTAGTAACTGCTTTGCGTCTTCCTCAGGGACCTTACGTGATCGCACTGTGACGTGAATTGCGTTAGAGTTATGCACAGGGAAGTAAAAAAAAAAAATTGCGTGATAGATCAAGTACGAGTACCTGCCGTTGGTGCAGGGGAGGAAAAAATAACGCTGCTGAAAGAATTCACAACATGTACGCAGGAAAAAAAAAGCAATAGATAACAATGTCCAGAAAGCTGAAGCAAAAATTAATACGTTTTCACTACTGCGTAAGAGTGGGGTACGAAATACGAGGAGGCAAAACATAACTTGTCGACATAACCTATGGCGGCGCATGCGGTACGTTAGAGGTACAATCGGTTTATTGAAAAACAGACGAGTATGGCAATACCAAAAAAGCCAAGAAAGAGAGTTTTGCGATCTGTAGAACGTTATCATTTTAGCACCATTTGTTTGAACTCATTCTGGCGCCCCATCGTAACACAGTCAACCAATGTCAAAACGAAATGCCACGACCAGCCTAGGCCTAAATTGTTAATTTCGTGCGCAGGAGCCGCAGACCTTGAGTACTGGTACCGCAAGGCACTCATCGGTACATTCAAATACATAAATACATTTATGTTGGTGCTAGCCGGCTTGTAGCTTTATGAATTAGAGGAGGTGGAGGCAACTATATGCGATAGATCATCAAGCGTTGTCTTTAGGCGCCCCTTCCGACAAACCGGAGGCGGGGCTTCGCTGGAGCATTCAGCCTGTCACTGCAAGACCCATGCTCATAAGTTTAAACCATTGTAGTGGAACTGGGAGCCAGGTCCATTTTATCTGTGATATAATATGGTGCATCGCTGTCAGCGCCGCGACGCAGTATCCACACGGCCCATACATCGGCATGCTGTTCACCCCCTTTATGCGTAGCGATAGGAAGTGTATTTTATTACTACAACGGATACGTCCTGTTATTACGGAATACTTGTACTGAGAAGGACTATTATAATAGTGGAATTCTCTATCACTGTAAAACCGCTTGCCGCGGAGGATGCACTAATCCACAACATTGCGCCATCTTCGGCTCGTTGGTTTCACCGATAAGTTTTCGGGCTTCTAAAATCTTGTTCGTGTCGGATTTCGTGGGCGGCATGTTGTGCAGCGTAAAATAAACCAGCAAGTACATGCGCCTGCTATTCTTTGCATGTTACATGGTAATTCAATGTGAACTAACAATACGCAAATTTCAAGCACATTAGAGCATTATAATGGTCACGTAAGGAGCTGTCCTTACGTGACCTTTGCTGGTTCGAGCTGTTGCTGAGACAAAAGGCGCTGAAAAGCTGTTATTCGTAACCAAATGACATGATAAGAGAAATAACATGAAATTATGTACCTTACTACAAATGGTGGGGCAAAATAAATAGATTAAACAAAATTTAAATATATGACTGCGTTGTCTCATAGGCAATGTCACCCCCCACCTCCCAAATAAGTGATGAAGACCATCGTTAATCTAATTAACTGAGACACGTGACGCATGAAAGTGTGCAACTCGGTGTTTCATTTAGGTCGACGAGGCGAATTTATTGTATATATTGTACATGCACTTCTGCACAAAGCCGCAACGCAGCGAAAAATCTATTAGAACAAGAAAATCCAATGGCTCACTCGGAAATAAACAGCGATTCTTGTCACACGCGAAATTGGTTCCCCATCCACGAAAGAGGAAATTAGCAAAATGAAAACAAGAGCGACCGAAGACAAACAAGAACACAGAATTTGGCACTTCAGTGCTCACCGAACATTTGTGCGGTTTCATCAGAGGATGTCTAAAAGCAAGCGTCCAGAATTTCGACAGATCTTGATATGTCGCTATTTTGCTTCCGTCTCGTAAGGAGAATGCCTTTCGTGCAAGTCAGAGAAAACTAACGCCATTGGAGGAATTCGCAACGCGGATCGAAGAATGAAGAAGAGATAATAACGCTCCGAAAGAAAGTTAACCCAACTGTAAAGGCGGTTTCATGACAGTGCAACTGTCTGTCGGGTAAGAAACGTGCTCGTGCAAAACCAAAGTGGCAGCCTGAAATACCAACGTTACAACAACAATAGAGTACAAGCACATGCAGATACCGTGTATTGTTCAGGGAGGCTGCTCTAGTATGCAAAACGATCGACCTGAGTGTTCTTGGCCAACTCTTGCATTTCGCGGAAAGTCGCGTTTCGCGGGTTCAAGGTATCTTTCTCTGTATATTGCGAAAGCGGGGGTGGGGGGGGGGGTGGCTATGTATGCGTTACTCACGCTCGAGGTCGGCACCGCCACAGAGCGACGGGTCGCACGTGCCTCGTTTTCTGTATACGCAAACTCTGGCCCGTCCTGCCTAGCCACGACTGCCGGGTGGCAGCGAGCGAGGGCAAGTCCACGACCACACGTCGGCGTCCAGACACAAAGAGCATCGCGGAATCTTCCAACGCTGAGAAAGAAAGCACCACCGCCTCGGTCGGACACGGCGGCTCTGGAAGAACAGCCCCGAAAATCAGAGCCCTCGGGAGAGGCACAGCGTTCAACCGCGCAGCACGTCGCTACGAACGTAGGCTCGAGGAGACGGGAAGGGACGTTGGAGGGACCCGCGCGTTTCGCCTTAACATCGCGGGTGGCGAGGAGGACGTGAGGCGAGTTCGGCTGCCGTGCTTGCGTCGCGGTTTGCGCTTTGTCGTTTTATTACCGCCGGGAGTGGAGCAAGGAGAACGGCCGTATTTTTTTTAAAAAAAAGAGACAAAAAAGGACACACCGAGACGAAACTGTTCGGAGGCTACATAAAGGACGCGTGCGGTGCGGGTTTCTAGCGTGCGTGAGTCCCAGAGTTGCGCCCTCGCTACTACATCTTTCGAACGTTCGGGTTTTCCAACTTTCGGGCTTGGTTTGGAGAAAACTTTGTTCGCGTAAAGTTTTACCGCGTTCTTTCCGCTTATAGGCGAAGAATACGCCAGAAAAGCAGTGCGGGGAAATAAAAGGATAAGGTCCTTAAAAATTTAGGCGTTTCTGAGAGGAGACGGCGAGACATTCAATACATTTGACAGCAGGGCGATGGGATAAGTAAAATTTAATATCCCGTTGGGACACACAGGCGCTCCTGAAATTAGATTTCTACGCTCGGTGGAAAGAAACAAAATAGATTTTTTTTTGTCGGGGAACTTACAATAATAAAGGAAAAAATTGTCGTTTCTTGAATTCTAGTTCATCTCGCCTTTGATTTCGGCCACCCATGGCGTTCCAGCGTTTCTCTCATTCTTTGCTCTCTTTTTTTTTTCTTTTTGCTTCGACGTTCTTTACGACAAAACTGTCGACCGATTGCGACGGCTGTTACCCTTGACAGTAACTAAGCAAAATATAATGATCGAAGTTTGGCAGAAACAAAAAGAACGGAAACTACACAAAGGAGCCGAATACCTTGCTGTGAAGATTTTGCAGTTGGCTCCCCATTTTGCCATTGATTGAAGTACATTTGCAGAAATTGTGGACGACACTGAGTGGCACCTCAAGTGGCGGTTAACTTCATTTCCTGATGTTTACCTTTCTGAATATCCGCGCGCACTCCACTGTTTGTTAGTCTATCTCATTGTGAGGAGATGGGTGCTCAGCCTTATATTCAATAAAGAACAGAAGTACATTATTCTGTTAAGGCGACATATTTTTTTTTCCCACAGTAATTTCATAGTACCGCGCCACGCACTATTTTCTTTATGGCGAAGATTTGTTTTTGCAGCTGAAAACAAGGAGTGCTTTCAGTGGAGCAGTGGAATAAGGGATAGCGCATCGGTTGGCACGCAGCCCTAATGCTGTAGTCACATAAGGCCGATGTCATTGGACAGAGGATAATGGAACGGAATGTTATCTACCACCGCGGGCACTAGCTACTGAACTTATGCTATTGCGCCAACACGAAAAGAATTGTTCACAATAATAAATGAATACTCGGGAAACTTGCGCGCCGGAAGCGGGAGGGCGGCTATGACTCGGCTTAACACAGCTTATTCCGGTTCAAAGAGAGAGAGAGAGAGAGAGAGAGAGAGAGAGAGAGAGAGAGAGAGAGAGATGGAGAAAGATAAAGCGTAAATGACAGATTAAAGGCAGGGAGGGTAACCAGGTCTAAGCCCGGTTGAAATTGAAAAAAAAAAGAATTGTAATTTTCTTTTTATTGCGCTTACATTCGTATATTTTCAATTTCTGATTCTTTTAGCGCGAGGAAATTCTATGCGTGCAAGATATTTAGAGTAGCAGCAAATTACGTTTAGGCAGTGTTCATGTTTATCTATGACACGAAACATCTGGAAGCTGCCATTTCTTTCTGCATACTTTTCAGTCTTATAGGCATGCTTTTCTGCGGCTTGGAAATGAGAGAAATCAACAAAGAGAGAAACGCGGGAAAGTAAACCAAGGACGTGCCTGGATGGCTACTCCACACATGGGGAAGGGAAAGAAGGAGAAATATATAAGAAAATAATGAAGAGCTGGTGCCTGTCAGCATACTCGGAGAGGAATACTCACTCATAGTCACAAGCGTTCGTGCAGTCTAGTCGCCGTCAAACAGCGCAATAGATCTTTTGAGGACTTGCGCATGCAAGCGGGCTCAGGCCAATGCCCCAGTATTTTTTCCACCGAGCCCGGTGTGTCATCCAAGTGGCTGAGTCTAGCTATCTGAGCACATCGTTGGGAGTCGAAGAATGGGAAATGGGACCGAAGGTGCTCCATTGTCTTGTCTCATGGCACGCGCAGAAATTGAACGCCGCAGTGATGGTCATTCCTGTCAGGGCTCACTTATTGCTTGCTTGTGCGCAACACAATAGCAGTAGTGCAAGCTCCGAAACATGTGTTTTATTTTTTCTATTTCGCGGGTTACTGTTTTTCTCCCCCGCCAAAAATAACAAGGCAAATTTAGGCACGAAAAAGAAAACAAATGCTTGAATACGAGGTTATTTGAGGCGCTCGACAACTTTATAATTGACATGTTAGATATTTAACGAATAATTAAAAGGTTGACGAACTAAAAAGACGATTATTTAAATAATGTTTAGTGATAAAAGAAACTGGTTATAAGTATACACGACTACCGCTATTATGCAGTTGGTAAGATTTATCGAGACCTTTTAGATTAAAAGGAAAACGAAAGAAATCTTGGTCCAAGTTAGCTGGGACAGCCGATAGATTTTACCATTTTAATATGGGTGGGAAACTACTATTCGCAGAGCCAGCAGCGCGATTTGCTAAATGGTACTATTTCATGCTACCTTGTAGGTTACATTAGGAGTCCTCGTAAGCGTCTCTTCTCGGGCCTTATTTTATTTCTTGTTTAAATTAATGACATTAACTTGGGCAATACCTCTAACTGCATTATACTGCATCATCGTTTATTAAAACGTCTCCCGAGAGATTCTGGCGCCAAATCACACCTAAATCTTCTTCTACCAGTGGGTTCATGATAGACGGCAAATGTGTAAGTGATGAGACTGTCGTTTGTTCTGCTTTTAACAAATTCTTCCAGTGGGTATTTACCAAAGATAATGGTTGCCTTCACAACTTTTCTATATCGCTTCTTGTTATATCTGACGTTGTCATTTCTGAGAGCGGCGTTTTTAATTCGCTATTGAACGTTGATACTAAAAAGTCACCAGGACCAGATAAAATACCAAACGCGTTTTTAAAGCGTTATGCGGAATGGTGTGCTAAGTACCTGTATGTCGTATTCACCAGATCCTTGCGCGATGGTTCCCTACCGGATGACTGGAGGATGGCCGAAATCAAACCTTTACATAAATCCGGGAAAAAAACACACATAGACTATTACCGACCAGTATCTCTTACATCTACATCATGCAAAATTTTAGAGCATATAATTCATAAACATAGATTAAGTTTCTTAGAAGAGCACAAGGTACTTACAGATGTCCAACATGGTTTCAGGCATAGGTTTTCTACATGTACTCAATTAGTTGACACTGTTCACGATCTCGCACAGGCAATTAATGAAGGGAAGCGAACAGATATTGCGTTCATGGATTTTCGTAAAGCATTTGACAAGGTATTACATAATAAATTAATCCATGAATTAGGGTATTATATAAAAAATGAACAGATACTTACATGGATCAGAGCCTATCTTACTAACAGACACCAATTTGTCACCTTAA
Organism: Dermacentor variabilis; assembly: GCF_050947875.1. Lineage (NCBI taxonomy): Eukaryota > Metazoa > Arthropoda > Arachnida > Ixodida > Ixodidae > Dermacentor > Dermacentor variabilis. The sequence continues at coordinate 76,725,433 of NC_134571.1, read as the reverse complement.
ACAATACTTCTTCTAACAATACAGAGGTTGCGTATGGAGTCCCCCAGGGATCAGTTTTGGGACCACTTTTATTTCTATTATTTATAAATGACATAGTCGCAGAACTTTCAGTTTCCGTGAAACTTTACGCAGATGACTGTATTTGGTATGAAAAGATATCTTCTGTTGATGATCAGGTGCGTCTAAATAATGACCTGGCAAAGGTCACTGCTTGGTGCGAACAATGGCAAATGTCTATTAATTTTGAAAAAAACTGTTTTTATGAGAATCACACATAAGAAAGAACCTCTTCAATTTGCATATAATGTTGACAACGTATCTCTATCAGAGGTAAGAGATTACAAATATTTGGGCCTATGGGCAACCAATAAGCTTTCCTGGACGAAGCACATAGATACTGTTGTTGCGAATTCTTTGCGTAAACTGTTTTTCTTGAGGCGCTCACTGAAATCATCTACGTCTGATGTTCGTTTACTGGCGTACAATTCATACTTTCGTCCGTTGTTGGAATATGCCGTAATTATTTGGGACCCATTCACTTTAACCAATATTGAAAAACTGGAACGTGTACAGCATAAGGTAGTTAGGTTTGTTTTTAGTTCATACGGCTGCGCGTCTGTTGGTGAGCTCGTAAGGCGCAGTGGATTACCCCCGGTGACTTTGCGCAACCGTATCTGTCGATTACCAGTACTCACCTACGGGGCAGAAACCTGGAGGCTTACTAAAAGGGTTCTACTCAAATTGAGGACGACACAACGAGCTATGGAAAGAAGAATGATAGGTGTAACGTTAAGGGATAAGAAAAGAGCAGATTGGGTGAGGGAACAAACGCGAGTTAATGACATCTTAGTTGAAATCAAGAAAAAGAAATGGGCATGGGCAGGACATGTAATGAGGAGGGAAGATAACCGATGGTCATTAAGGGTTACGGACTGGATCCCAAGGGAAGGGAAGCGTAGCAGGGGGCGGCAGAAAGTTAGGTGGGCGGATGAGATTAAGAAGTTTGCAGGGACGGCATGGCCACAATTAGTACATGACCGGGGTTGTTGGAGAAGTATGGGAGAGGCCTTTGCCCTGCAGTGGGCTTAACCAGGCTGATGATGATGATGATGATGATGATGATGATGATGATGATCTGTCGATTAAAGTTCCTCTTTCAACTTGTAAACGGCCATTATAAGGTTAACACTTCCAATTTCTTTACTTACTCATCAGGTTATAACACGAGACGAAGGCATGCTTTATCGATAACCCCCATCAACGCACGGAATAACTGTTTCAAATATTCTTTTTTTCCTAGGACAATAACAGACTGGAATAATCTTAATTCTCATATTGTTACCCAGAATTCCTTATCAATGTTTGAAAAATGCTTGCAAATGTTATGAATTCGTGTGCGTTATCTGCTTGTGTGTTTTTTTCTTGTATGTTATGTATTCTTCACCAATATCTGAAAATGCCTGCATATGTGTAGGATTTGTATGTGTTTACATGCTTGTATATTTCTATGTATACCCACCCTGCTATGATCTGATTTCAGATCGCAGTATCTATAAATAAATATAAATAAATAAATAAATAAATAAATAAATAAATAAATAAATAAAAATAAACAGTGAGCGTAATGTCATCCAACTCCAGGAGAATTTATAACGTATTCTCTACATGGTGGTGTTTCAAGTGAAAAATGTAATTGAATATCATCAACTGTGTGCACCTGCATTTTACATAAAAGAAGAAAATAAGTAAAGCTTATTACTATATCAGAACAAATATTTTAATTAGGAAATTCACGTACAAATATTAAGGAGTACTTGTGTCACGTGATTTTTCTGGGAATACACATGTAGACCACGTTGTTGCTAAAGCATGTGTAGTGTTGAATTGTATTCAAAGGAGTTTAAAATAGAAACTCGAACCATACAGACCTGTCGTACCTAACATGCATTTTGGAATACGCCAGTACTCTTTGGCTTCTGTCTGCAATATGTTTACTCGCAAAACTTACCTATGCACTAGTATTATTATGCTCGTATACTACCTTATTGTGTGCTACTGTTGCTTTGATCTGTTAACTACCATAAATGTGCCTGTACAGGGAGCCGCGATACAGTCGTTGACGGTACCTCCTTTTGTATACTAAACATCTGTAATATTATCGAACGTTTAATAATAAATTCTGATCCTGTTTCTGCGAAAATTCGAAACAGAGCAGCCAGGTTCGTCTTGGGTAGGCATAGACGGTACGACAGTTGTACTGCGAATAAAAGGGGATTTAAATTGGGAACCCTTTCCCCTAGTCAAGAAAGAAAGTGGAAATATACTTCAAATTATTATGCGAAATATCTAATAGAAATGGGAATTGATAACGACAGTTATTTAAATGTGCCAAAATATGCCTATATCGACCCGCACAAATCTTGTGCGCAAAATCAGAGCATAGCAGGCCAAGACGCACCTATGTGTGCATTTTCTTTTTGTAAAGGCTATCGCTCAGTAGAATGAACTGTCAGTTAAATGAGCAAGTGTGTAATGTGAATGACGATGCGTTTTTTTTTTCAAACTTGCAATCCCCCTACTGAAGCGTCTTTGGGCAAATGTGCGAATAATGGATGACATAAACAAAGAACGAACACAAATGTCCTTGAGAGATAGCTCCTAACCGATGGAGACACGTGGCTTTCAAGTTCCCCAGCCTGAAAGCTTTGAGAAGAGCTTGGTGAGCTAGGTTGCCAAAGGTACCTTTCACATCTAAAAACAGTGCCACCGAGAGACGCTTCGTAAGTGTTTGCTGCTGTACGGAGGTGACAAGATGGATGACGCTGTCAAGTGAAAACTGTGCACGTCTAAGGCCAGCCATAGCATCATGGTAGAAGTTATAATATTCTAGGTACCATTCCATACGTGTCAGCGACGTCCTCTCTAAGGTCTAACTGAAGCAACTTACAAGTGCACCTGGCGGATAAGTTGTAAGGTCCAGCGGAGACTTTTCAGACTTCAGTAGTGGCACCAGGCTGCTTCCCTTCCAATCATCTGGGACTATGCCGTTATGCCAATGTTGATACAAGATATCCAGAAAACAGCATTGTGCACTCGGTCCTATGTGACGTAAAGGAGCACAGGGCACCTAGTGATGACGAGCGCCTGCACGTAGCCAAATCCGCATGAAGTTTTTTCATAGGACAAGGTGCTTCCATACAGAAATGTCGTGCGCCCAAGACATCAGGAGGCCGGCCAGTAGAACTTCGCCAGCAAGTTTCGCACACACGTAACCAGCGATATCCTAACATTCAGGTGACATTGATGTAGGGCCAGGGCAGCGAAAGGGTGATGTTTTTGTGAACGTGAGCGAAAACGATGAATAGTCCACCAGATGGGTTACAACCGCTGGTGAGGGTCGATCGATTCGCAGAAGCTCTGTCACCGTTGGTTTTAAAGTCTGCTCATTAGACAATGAACTTTCATTTAAGTGCGTCAGGCGTTCCTGAGCTCATAAACGAACTACGTGCACCTATACCGTCACTCGGCCCACAGGCGGATGGCCCTAAGTCTCTCCGATTCTAAGACCCGTCGAAGGAGTCTTAAATTGCAGCATTTTTATTTTGTTCTATGAGTACGGTTCCATATATGAGAAGAGTGCATTACAAATGTCTTTGTGTCATCAATATAACGGGTAAAAAATAAGTTTTCTTCCCGCAGGGGCAACATAAATTTGCTGCTGTCCGGGGCAAGCACTTCCCATTTTTATGTGAAAACTCGAACGGTGACTGATAGTGGGAGATAATGTTGGATGAATTCTTCATCATACGCCCTTCATAAGTACCTGGAATAACAAACTGGGAGATATTCTTTATAAATATAAGAACAAACAGCAAAAAATATAAGAAAACGTGTGGCGTAAAAAAAATGCGTAACTCACGCACTGTGGGAATCGATGTAAGCGAAGCTTTGTATGCTGCTTGCTTTGATTGACGATAATTAGCGGTGATGGTGGCGACGAAAGTATATTTATTCAGCGTTTAGTCCAATACGAGAGTGTAGAGTTGATGTTAAACGTTACCTTGCGTGTACCACTGTTGTTTCTCTGCGTAGTTACAGAACATACAGGGAGAGGTGTTTGCTTGGGGTGGTGTTTTGTGTCATTGTTAATAATCCATAAGAGTTGAGAATTATCATTGCCTCACATGGCACGTCGCATCCTGTCAGAAGCGCTAAACATTAACTGAATTATGCGGCCGTACGTAATTCAATTAATTATTATAAAATCGTATGTATACATTTTATATATACATTCGCGGTCTGCATCCGATTTCGCTGCGTAGCGAAGACGCTTCTGTTCCGCGCGATGCTTCTTTCGGGCCCGCAGTGTGTCCTCGACGGTGAGTGCTCGTTTTGGAGTCATTTTTCTGGTACGTTTAGAGAGAGAGAGAGAGAGAGAGAGAGAGAGAGAGAGAGAGAGAGAGAGAGAGAGAGAGAGAGAGAGGGAGGGAGGGAGAGAGAGAAAATATATGAGAAAGGCAGGGAGGTTTACTGGTACGTTTACGTGCTCCTTCTGCATACGTGACCAGGACGCTGTTGAGATGCCAGCTCCAAGCGCTCTCTTCAGGCTACGGACGATTGTAATGTTTACACTATCACGACCCAGCAGGCGACCTCCACAGCCCAGCATCTGCATTTTAGTCGCATAGGAAAGCAAGCACAGCACGTGCCATACGCACACACCACGCATCCCGAACCGCGGCGGCGCCTGCCGGTATTCACGGAGGCGAGCGTCATCTGGTGGTGGTGCAAAAAGACCCAGCGGCACGCGTGTCAGGACCATCACAGCAGCAGTGACCAGAAAGTCGGGAGAGGAGGCAAAGAAAGCTTCGCTTAAAAAAGAAAAGAAAGAAAAAGAACATCTACGAATGAAGCAACATATGAATGACTTGTTGTAAGGGACGGTAGTAAAAGATAAAGAATGGATGTTTGTAGAGAATTAGGACTTCTTCGCGACGTTGTCGAAGATGAGGTTGCAGAAAGAGGTACAAAAAACAAGAAGCGTAGCATATGGTGCTGGCATCAAAAAAAAAAAAAAGTGTGGAAGCAATTGCACACCCTTTTGTTTGTGCCTTCAATTCTGGCAGAAGTTTACAAGAAGCGAAGAAACAAATATCTTCGAATAATGGTCCCTCCGGTGGGCGACCACCGAGACCCCCGGAATGCACACACACACGCGCGCCACGGCATCGGTGTCAGGAAACAAAAGCGCCGGCTTTGGCTTTGGCGACGTGAGTGACGACCGCAGGAACAACCCCCGAGACCAAACAGAGCTGGAGGGTGGAAGGGAGCCCCAACACCGCAAGTCCCCAGTCGACACAAGAAGCGAGCGTCGCCAAAGCTCAGTGGGAAGCGAAAAATCAAAAGTCGCAGTGGCACTACTGGGAATACTTTCTGGAGGCGACTTCACAGAGAAAAAGAAAGAAGATGAAGAAAGCCAGAGGAGAAATGTTGAATGAACCGCAAAGAAAAACACAGAAAAATTACAGCCAGCCCTCCGCCGATCGGCTGCTTTAGAGAGCAAGCAGCGAGGGCTAGTGAAATAAAAAAGCAAATGCAAGAATATTCTGGCTGATTTACGCCACAGGTTCCCCGGACGATGTCTCCATCATTTTACCGTCGTGAGGCATACGCTTCTCTTCCGACCATAAATGCAGCCGCAGGGAAAGCCGCACGGCAGGCGCAGTCCTTCGAAGTGCCGCTGTCGCCTCGAGGAAAACAAAGGCCATGAAAGCAATGGGGCGGCGCGACGTGAACGATGCTTGCGGACGGGCAGAAATGGCAGCTGAACGGCGAAAAGGCGGGCATCCGTATAGCCAATGTCTTTGGAAGGGCCCTGTTGCCGAAGATATGAGTCGTATAAAGACTATGCTGTGTTTCTGTACGATGGGTGTGGAATTGGATGAGAGTAGATGACGGGCCTTCCAACTTTGATCTACGGAATAAACATAATCAAACAGAATCCGACTGCGGTTGGACGTAACATACAAGCTAAGCGCCGTATTTTGTATTCCAGATGTCTTTTGTCGACCGCTGTTGTAGACGCAGTTTTCTCGAAAGATATGCACCTTCCTATCAAACGGAGTATACGTTTTATTAAGTTAAATTCAGCAGTATGGCATAATGTGTCGTTTTGTGGGTATTCAAACCAGGTTGGTTCGTGCATTGCCACCCGGAATGAGAATGTCAAGGCACTAGTTTTTCGTATATAGTTTCTCGTATAGAATCGTTCAAATGCTTGTGGAAGGGGGTGTTTGGAAAGTATATGCTTGCTCATTGTGTTTTTCTTTATTAGATTGTATTATAATACCTGTGTTCTATTGTAGGTTACTGATGTGCTCTGCCACTCAAGAAGGACTGAAGCGGTTCCTAAAAGCTTTGTTTCTAACGAGCTTTTCAGTTTTGTGTACGATCTTTCGCATTGTAATAACTACGCTACATGGCAATAACATGCTTTGCTTTCTTCTTACTACTATGTATAAATCTTTATTTAGCAAGAGTTAAATGCGTCCTGATTGTAAATGTATGCTTTTTTTCATGAGCAAGACTTGTACTGACGGTCCTAGACTTTGTACTAGGATGCACTGCCATTCCGTCGAAATGCGACATGCGGAAAATGCTTTTGTAAATCGATGTAACAAGAAAACGGCACCCCGTCAAGCTGCTTCCCTCTTCAGGACATATTCTAGCGTAGAAACAAAGGAAACTGGTATTGATGAATTGGTACCACTTAATCGAACAACCAAAAACACTCCAGCGACAGAGATATTGCCGGCTCCCACTTGAAGTGGCTTTCTCGAAAGGGTTCGAGGGTTCCGAAACGGTTTAGAGCACACAACGAGCAGAGAAAATAACATAATTGAAAAACCCGTAAGCGAACGCAGCAAAGAAAACGCCAAAAAGGCGAGATGAGAGAGAGAGAGAGAGAGAGAGAGAGAGAGAGAGAGAGAGAGAGAGAGAGAGAGAGAGAGAGAGAGAGAGAGAGAGAGAGAGAGAGAGAGGGATGGAGGTTAACCAGAGGTAGTTCCGGTTGGCTACCCTGCGCGGGGGGAAGGGTTAAGGTAGATAAAAAGAGAAAGAGAGTGGAAGGGGAAGTTGCAAGAAAACACGGTAGCCGTAATGAATCACCGCAGCCAATGGGCCGAGGCCGGCTGGCGTACATAATGGGTCGGAGCGGGAGCGCAACACTCGGCTGCCGGGGCCATGTTTCCCAGGAACGCCGCAAGCATCCCGCGCAGTGAATCAGAGTTTTCCGGGTAATTGACTTTACAGCCTGTCGCACCTCCCTAAATGCCGCAGTCTTCCTCATCGCACTTGAGGCCCAAACGGGGGCTCCTTGCGAGAAGCGCGCCGAGCACGTTCAGCCAGCCGCATAGAAAAGGAAAGATAAAAACTACCAGAGCTGCTTACGAGACACGTGTCTTGTTGTTAGGGGAGCGGGGCGCGGACGAACAGGAGGCGCAATCGCCGAGGCTGAAATGGGGCGCGGAGGAACGCACACACACAAAAGACAGAAAGAAACAAAAGAAAATGTAAAGTCAAAGCGTAAAATATATGAACGAGTTTCATCGTCACCGTTCAGGAATCCCCTCGTAGTCACCTTCTTTCTTTTTCTCTGGAAGCAGCTAGACGCGAACTCGAGAAACTGATTGCTCCCATCGTCTGCCTGAGGAAGCTCGAGCGCATGGACAGCGCAAGGGATTACTTTCTTACCTCGCGTGCAAAGCTGCGCAACGAAGAATAGGCTTGACTCCATTCCTCTCTCACGACCCAGCGTGCACCAAAACACTCTTGTCATGGATGAAACGACTGCATTTGTTCCTTATTACGTCTTCGCAATCTCCTTTCCGCCCCTATACGGCTGCTGTAAAGACTGATCGCGTAGGGACAAGACTGGAACTACCGGCTTCCGCCGCGCGCGTTTTTATTTTTTATTTGTTTTTTTTTATAACTGACACTTCCCTCGGCACTTTCATTCCGAATGAAGGCATTTTTGTTGGGCGTGTCTTGGCAACCTTTATTGGCTGAGATGGGGCCCATGCTAGCCGTCAGAGGTAATTGGTTTCCTCGTGCAGTCCTGTGCTAAGAATTTCGCAAACTGCTACTGAGAAGAATGTGAGAGCATGACGCAACGCACCGGACCTCTAGACGTCCAGGTGGATGAGCTTTGTTTCTTTTTTATACGTACGGCCCTCGCCCAACAAACTGCACTCGATAATACTTGACTCGTGGCTTTGACAAGTAGTCAGCATAACAGTACGTCGGCGCAAACAACTTTTGTTGTCTTCCGGTTCTGTCTTGTATTTTTAACAAAGGTCTACTTTTTTCACACGAGATGAGTCTGAAATCTCTGGGCGAAGCGAGTGTAGGCCTGGCATTTGCGACGTACAGAATGTCACTCTTTAAGATATTCTTACGTCCTTACTTATAGCCATGTTTATGTTTGTGGTCGTTTTCAGGAGCCCCGACTTTTTGTTGCTGGCATTGGTAGGGCGTGTGTCTTCATTCTGTTTGTCTTACCTTATTACCCGACGAAGCACTGTAATATGCTTGAGGTAGCGCTTCGCATAAAATTTTTATTTTTAATGTTCATACAAGTGGAATTATTAGAGATTTTCACCGAGGGGTCAGAGAGTTAGATGTGAACTTAGGGTACTGCGGTCATTCAGAATGCTTTAATAATTTAAGCAGACTCAAGAATTTGTTTCAAGCGTACAAGAAACGTAGTAGATCGAAAAAATATTACTTTTGCTGTTCATTTTTTTTTCTTATTAGCGGAACAATGAAGAATATGCTTAGCGTGGTTTATGTAGAAAAATGTGAGGTTGAAATCATCTGAAATTTAGCGGGCGTTTCTCAGCCTACAGATTATTTTTGTGGTCATCAGCTGAGTGGAGGATAGCAGAATAAACTATTTGAATTCATAATTTTTCCTAAGCGCAAACGTACAGTACATAAAAATTAATATGCCACATAACTCCCGTATCCATTAATCGGATATGAAACATATAGCATCGCATAATAAATCCCGTTTTGCCCATATGGCATGTGACGTTATTGGATATAGGCGTTATGGTGAATATGTATTTTCTTTTCAGTAGGGCACGTTGACAAACATGGTTCATAATCTGCGTGTCGCGGTGGTGAACATGTGACTCATGACGACTTACGTAAAGCCGAAGGTTAAGGCATAGCCAATACTGCTTGTACGGAGGCCAACATAAAATTCCAATGAATCACGAAAATCCGCACAAAAATTTGTTTCCTGGGCGCCTATCTCGTCTCATAAATTAGGAAAGCAATCAGAGGTAAAAATTTGGCAATGATTATTTCGAAATATGCTAACTTCGATAATGAATGTCTCTATCTATACTTATTAAAGTTTTCATAACGCCGCCGAAGCTATTCTTACAAAAGGTCGCGTAAACTTATTCCGAAGTAACCTAGTACGTTTGCAAAAGTGGACCGCGACAGCTGTTACGGTGATGTAAGTGGGTACTTTACTCAGAAACAGCCCGTTAATACACAGATATGCACGAGGAAAACGAAAAAAAATTAAATGAGAAATTTGACACACGCACAAACCCGAAAACAGTTTCTGTGCGAACATTCTAGTGCGCAAGTACATGGAGACAGCGAAGCAGTATAGCACGGCGGCAAAGTGAGTGCAAATTAGAGCGATTCCGGCGCGTATCACCGCGAGGCAGCCGTCTGAAACGTGAATATTTAATCACCGTCTCTGTTAGTGGCCATTACGAGTGTCATTACGATCACCCGTGGGAGGGCTGCCCTGCAGGTCGGCGCAAGCGTTTAAATTACCGGACACGTTGGGAAGACAATGAAGCTCGTGAACTGCGACGGCGATGGGCCGAAAAATCTGACAGGGCCAAATTGGCGTCCAACTAGGGCTCGAGCAGTCGGGGCCGGTGGCCCCGTGGATCTATGGGTTCCGGTATTCGGAGGTCGTCGGCTGACGTGCGAGACCACGCTGGGCGTAAGGAGAGGAAGCAGAGTTAATGAAGGTTACCGGTGCTTCGCTTGAGAACACGATCATTCGCTGCTTCTTTACTTCTTTAATGCTAGAGAACTGTGGATATAATAGCGCAACATTACTGCAATACCCCAGACATATTTAGACACATGCACAGGCACTGCCCGATATCAGGTCTTAAGTTTGCGCCTCCTTCGGAAGGATCGACATTTGGGCGAGTTGGTACTGGTTGAGCATCTTGAAGGGGCGGCGCAAGACGACGAAGACAGAAGGCAGGAACACAGCGCTGTCCTGTGTGTTCCCGCCTTCTGACTTCGTCGTCTTGAGCCGCCCCTTCCAAGATGTTCCTCCTTCAGAATCTTGCATCAATTTCAATTTTATTGGCAATTGATTCCTGTCATTACGGCGGTGTTTCGTCTTCTGTCGATCGGCATTCTACTCTTTTCTGACCCTTTCCACCTTTCGCAGCAACCCACATCACAACGTGCCACTTGGTACTCAGCCAGGTATTATTTACCAAATGTTCACGATGAATAGATTTCATGCAGGATCTCTTGTATTTAAATGGGCTTACTCGATATGTAAGTTATAGGCTACATTTATCCATCATGGACCTCAGGTGCTCGCTACGTGGCTTCCAGGTGCCTCTTGTATGCTTTGCCTCCCTTTACAGCGGCTATAATACCCAACAACTACGCCTTCACACCCTCCATCACATACTATACTCAACCTGAGTCGGAAAGATGCTACTATTGCTGGTAATACGAAAAAAAAATATGTGCTCTATTCAGACAATTTGTTGACACTTTGTATATTTGTTAATAAACTTCAACAAGCCTTAATGGGCAGCATGGGCGGCGCTGTTTAGATGGAGGCGCAATAAGTTGCATCCAGAGTGGCTCTTTCAGCTTTCCTGCAGTAAAATATATAGCTCGAATCTGAAGAAACTAACACCAATTTACTATCACTGAAACTATTCGAAGTAGAAAACCTTTGCTTAACTTAACCATTCGGTGCATTTACTGGGAAGGAGATAAAAAGGAACAAGGACGAGCAGATCATGCGCCCGGTGACCTAACTTATGGGCTATTTAATTTCCCTTGGAGGATCTTGGGGGCGGTGGAGGAGAGCGCTATCCACCTTTTCGGCGTGCGATTTTTTCTAGACCGCGTATACTGTGTCGTCATCAGTAATACGCCATAAACGAAAAGCAAAAGCTTTAAACAATTATTTTATAGACAAGGCTTTCTAACGAGAGAAGCCTGCGCATTCAAATCAGGTTCATTCATAAGTCGTAACCTTGCCCCCACTATGTGTGAGCGCAGAGGAATCAGAGAAGTAGATATAGAGCAATGAAAAAAAAAACGAAAACAGGGAAATACTGAAATGGATCGATAAAAGAAAAAAAATCATCATAAAGGAGTTCCAAAAATTTGGAAGGCGTCTAAGCTTTGGCCTTAAGAGTGGAACGCGACAGTATTAAAAGATCTCCGACTGCTTCTCACGTTTCCCGGCAGCTGCAGCTTATGTTACCTTAGCGTTTGCCGGGAAACGCTGGCAGCGACCGCTATAAACGAAGGCAAGCTTTCTGGTAGGAACGCGGCCTCTTGCGTGGGCCGCGGAAGGGGGGGGGGAGGCGTACGCCATCTGGATGGTGTTGCAAGGAACCGTGGGCGCCGCTCTATGAATGGTAGAAACGCTGGAAAAGGGGTTTGTGTTTGAGTTTTCGCGGAACAGAATTATATTTTCTCGTATATTCAGATTACAATCCGACGCTGTCACGTCTGTAGGTTGTGTGTAGGTTGTACTCTACGATTTTTCAGACGCATTTTACTTTGAGAAATTCAATCAGCTCGGAAACGTCTTTGCGCTACACGTAGGGGTTGCGCGGTTGGGTTTGGATGGTTCAGATTGATTTATCGCTCACACGACGGTAGGCGCGGGACGCCGTCGCCAGATCGTCTGCCACAAGGGGACCCTTAACACTATCTCGTTAAAAGCAGATGACCTTCCAAAGAGTGCGGCAAGTTGTTTGTTACTTTTTATGCGAACGTACTTGCGAACGCAAGAAAGAGCGCTCATTCGTTCGAAATGGGGACAGGCGCACTTCGGTAACTGCAAAGTTCTTTTTCATATACGCAATATTCAAGAGAAAACGAAATGCAAACTAAGTGACAGAAGAGCTACGCTGGATATTAGAATGCGACTAAGGAGAAGCAATTTCTGTCTTATGCGTTGTCGTAGCCTTCTTATTTATTCCTTCTCTTTCCGCGCTAGCATTGCTTCTTTGGAAGAAACAAGCAGGAAGAAAGGAAACAGAGGACCATGGCAGCCGACACCGGAGACCGTCTTCCGGAAGTATCGCCCACAAAGAGAATTCCGTCAGTCGCATCTCGCGGAAGAACGAGTTGACTTTGACAGATTGCTCCCATCAATGAAAGGGCTTCCGTAAGTTAGGAACAATATCCATATATGTCGTCTGCGCTTTCACTTGCTACATGCAGTCTGTACAGTCTTTTACGAGTACATGACTGCTGCCGCATGGACGTCGTAGCGTAATTTGCGTTTATCGGCGCTTTAACTTTTATGGCATAACGTCGGCGTCTCCAACGCTAGTTGCTACGATACACGATCATTTGTGTTCTTTCATTGAAGTGTCATGAGGCCACAAGTCGATCTGTATAATTGTGCCTGACGAAGGTGTTTTTAGCGATCGGCGCGCCTTCGGTGAGACTGCTTGCATTGTTGCATGTGCAGAAATTGACTCTTGTTAGTGAACGTGTTTAACGTGTTATATCATGAAGAGAATAACGTGTCTGTAGGTAGGCTACCAAGAGCTCCGGCTACACGAATACCGCTAAAGTTAAAGGTGAATTGCCAGCGCATCCATCCCTTGAAGATGACGACGTTAATGCAATTACAAATATTCCTTATGATAGGTGTGTAAATGGTGATGTTTTCCACAGTGCCCGACATGTCTGTTCGGGGAGGTACCCAGTGACACATACCTGGAGACGTAAGTTGTATACTAGGGTCCGGCGGCAGCCAGTCCTTACCTTGGTGCCTAAGCTTGTAGGCAACTTTGGTCAGCGGTTTGGGGAAGAGGTTCTATACATGCCACAATCTTGTTGAAGTTCCCAAAGAAAGCTAATCACACTAAAATGTGGGCTTCCATGAAGGCAGCCAGGAATGGCGAATTCATAACCACAGTTTGATGTAACGTAAATAAGATGTTTATGAGAGTTATGATATATCTTTAACAGAAGGGGAGAAAGGTGGGTGGCAGATTATTTATCTTCATAATCAGGAGCTGTTTCTTTTTGTCCACTAAAGGATAGGAGGTATTCAGTGGTCTGGATTGGGAAGAATTGGGGATAAGAGTTAATGGAGAATACCTTAGTAACTTGCGATTCGCTGATCATATTGCCTTGCTTAGTAACTCAGGGGACTAACTGCAATGCATGTTCACTGACCTGGAGAGACAAAGCAGCAGGGTGGTTCTAAAAATTAATCTGCAGAAAACTAAAGTAATGTTTAACAGTCTCGGAAGAGATCAGCAGTTTACAATAGGTAGCGAGGCACTGGAAGGGGTAAGGGAATACATCTACTTAGGACAGGTAGTGACTGCGGATCCGGATCATGAGACTGAAATAATGAAAAAAATAAGAATGGGCTGGGGTACGTTTGGCAGGCATTCTCAGATCATGAACAGCCGGTTGCTATTATCCCTCAAGAGAAAAGTGTATAACAGCTGTGTGTTACCAGTACTCACGTACGGGGCAGAAACCTGGAGGCTTACGAAAAGGGTTCTACCTAAATTGAGGACGACGCAACGAGCTATAGAAAGAATAATGATAGGTGTAACGTTAAGGGATAAGAAAAGAGCAGATTGCGTGATGGAACAATCGCGAGTTAATGACATCTTAGTTGAAATTAAGAAAACGAAATGGGGGGGGGGGGGGGGCATGGGAAGGACATGTAATGAGGAGGGAAAATAACCGATGGTCATTAAGGGTTACGGACTGGATTGCAAGGGAAGCGAAGCGTAGCAGGGGGCGGCAGAAAGTTAGGTGGGCGGATGAGATTAAGAAGTTTGCAGGGACAACATGGCCACAATTAGTACATGACCGGGGTAGTTGGAGAAGTATGGGAGAGGCCTTTGCCCTGCAGTGGGCGTAACCAGGCTGATGATGATGATGAAAGGACAAAGAAATCGCCCAGCGATATACAATTACCTCTCTTCCGCTAGCTCTTTCCAACAAGGGCCTGAAAATTTCCTAATTTTATTACACCACCGAATATTATGCCCTCCTCTGCTGCACTTCCCTTCCCTTGTCACCCGTTCTGCAAGTCCAGCAATCAAGCAGTTATCTGCCCTGAATATTACATGGCGTGTCCAGCTCCATTATTTTCTTGTAGTGTCAACTAGAACATAGACTATCCGCGCTTGCTCTCTGATTTACACCGCTCTTTTCTTAACGTTGCGGCTAACATTTTTCGTTCCATCACTCACTGTACGGTCTTTAACTTGTCCTCGAGCTTCTTTGTTAACCCCGAAGTTTGTGGCCCATACGCACTGGTAGAATGCGATGATTGTATACTTTTCTTTTCGACGACAATGGTAGCCTCCCAGTCAGGATGTGGTAATGGCTGCCTTATGCACTTCACCCCATTATTTATTCTTCTGTAAATTTCCCTTTCTTAATAAGGGCCCCCTGTGAGTAATTGACTTAGATAAACGTATTGCTGCACCGATTAGAGAGGCTGAGTGGCAATGATGAATCCTTGTTCCTTTGCCAGGCTATTGAACATTACCTTTTTCTTCTGCATATTAAATGGCAACCACACTTTTACACTTTCTCATTTTAGATCCTCAGCCACTTGTTGCAATTAATTTCTAGTGTTGCTGAACAGGACAATGTCATCTGCAAACCAATGGTTGTTGAGATATTCGCCGTTGATCCTCGCACGCATGCCGTTCAAATCTAATAGCTTGAATACTTCTTCTAAACATGAAGTCAATAGCGTTCGAGGGATCGTGTCTTGCGTGACCCCTTTCCTGATAGGTTATTTTCTGGTTTTCTTGAGGGCGAGCAAGGTAGCTGTGGAATCTTCGTAGATATTCCCGAAGATATGACGTATGCTAAAAGACATGTTGAGACACGTATGCTAAAAGACATGTCTTTTACTAGGCCTAGGCCAACAAGCAGTTCTGTTACAACATATGACGTATGCCTCCTGTACTCTTTGATTACGCTATGCCTCCATGACTGCTGGTATCTTTACTGAATCAAATGCCTTTTCATACTATGTGAATGCCGTAGAGAGAGATTGGTTGTACTCCGCAGATTTCTCAATTTCCTGAGTGATGACATGGATGGGATTCATTGCAATATATGCCTTCCTGAAGCCAGCGTATTCGCTTGGTTGACTGAAGAGAACTGCTACCGTGATTTTATTAGAAATTATTGTGGTGAATATTTTGCTTGAAAAATTTTGCTGTTAAGACGGATTAATTAGGTAAGAAAATGTATTTTGATTAATATAATTTTAGAATAGACACCAAAATCTGCTTGCTTTGCAAGGATCAGTAGCATTTGGAAAGTAACCTATATCCTAAACTCAGGATATTCTGGCCTTTAAAACAATGTATTAACTGACTATATTAAGGATGATTTTTGCCATAATGTTTTTCTAAGGGATAAGGGGTCGGCATTTGACTTGATGTGACGAAATCGAAAAATTGGGACTCACCGCCAAAAAGTGGCGCGAAATTCGCAAAACTTTTTATTCCTAAGAATTGTGCGTCAATAACCTGTCAAGTCCACTAATAGTATGACCGTTGCCATTATTGCCGATATCTTGATTTTACCAACCGCTGTCACCTACGAACTGCTTTGTCTATGGGCTCTGAAGTTTACCGGATTTGTGAGAGTGAAAGCGGTTCCCTTGTTGACAGTGCAAAAAAAGTGTGTATTTGTGGTCGTTGTAGTTTTGCAATATTTGTGTGTAATTTAAGTGGTTTGGAGGTGCCAAAATATCACAAATTTTTTATTTGCTTGAAGAAAGGTCATTCCGCTCTCGCTCACTGTGCCACCATGACGTGTACCCTGTATCTGCTGCAACAATGCGGCTGTGACTAATAGTCAGTGACAAGTCAGGAATACAAAGATCCCTCACAAAAAAAAAAGAAAATAAAGAAAAACATACTTAGCCTATCTTTGACTCCTTCGTTTTCCCGAAATACTTCCATTAGAGATGACTGTGGCACAAATAAGACGTGCTGTAGTTGTATGCTGTACAATAGCTTACGTACGTTAATTTTTGGCTCTAAGTATACTCCGCGAACCCCAACCCCACACACGCAGAGCCAAAATCACAAAGTGTATGGCCGACAAAGACAGCTCCCAGCAAAACGGGCTATCGGAATACAGAATAAGGAGGGCGACTTTACAAAGAAAAACCCTAATATCTGCACTGAGCATCCATAAAGTACTCTCATTTCTTTATCTGTAACACGTATTTGGCTCCTGAGCTGACAGTGCATCTCGTGCAATGAGGCCACATTTAAGTTTCCTCAGAAGTACTGTATTGAGACACTTCGGTTTGTTTAGCGTTGCGGCTTGCTTTGTGTACGATGTGCATATCTGTGTAGTGAAATGTCCGTATCATTTGTGATTTCAGCGTACACATATGGAGTAACGCGCAAGGCATGCCATCAGGCAAACCTCTCCAAGATTCATTAAAGCGCCGCTTTCCTTCTCTCGGCCCCTCTACAAATACCTGTTCTAGTACAAACCAAACACCCCTCCTTATTAGGAGCACACCGCCAATCAGCCGGACGCACAACGTTAACTCCTTCATGGACTCCTTCTATGGCTCGCACCTCATCAACAAAAACGCTCGCCCCTTGCAAGATGAGTTTCACAAGAGAGAGCCCGAGTAAAGTGGAGATAATGGCATGAATACGAAAAATAATGAAGGAGAGGGAGAGCAGGATGAGACGGCTCGCTACCCGCAAGTATAAATTTACCCTTCG
Source organism: Dermacentor variabilis (assembly GCF_050947875.1). Lineage (NCBI taxonomy): Eukaryota > Metazoa > Arthropoda > Arachnida > Ixodida > Ixodidae > Dermacentor > Dermacentor variabilis. The sequence continues at coordinate 76,708,364 of NC_134571.1, read as the reverse complement.
ACGCACGCTTGCGGCTGCCTTCTTGATCTGTCACCACTGTAGTTTTCATCATTTTGTTTGTGTCTTTTCCCTGAGTACACTTCTGCTCTACAGGCAAAGCACGCTTTACAGTGGAGCAGGCACATTTACAATGCCGTTGCGAGAAAATTTCCTATCAAGTGAAACCTAGGTCCAAACAATGAAATCTTCCTTATCTCAGTAAGGAAGCCTTCATTGCGGTGAGGCTACCTTATGTCACTCTGAAAGCTCCCTTACTGAGGGACCCTCGGTGAAGGCTTCTTTGGTGCTTCCTCAGCATAAGCTAGCTCCAAAGCAACCTTCATGCGTCCTTACGCCGCTCCTGGCCCTGAACGAACGCTTCACCTCACTGCTTAGACAATTGACGTTTGTTTGCGCATGCGCACTGTCGCCCACCTGCGGAGAAGCGCGAGCACGGTACGTCTTGCCAGGCATGTTCGTTTCAGTCACGCGTGCGACATGGAAGCGTTGCTAGGCGTTGCTAGGCATTGCACGACGCCGGCCTGCCAGTGTTGCTGGAGCACATCAAGTTTTGTACTGTAATGCGCCACTTTTTTAAAGTTTAGTTAACAAAACTAGAAGAAAGTGTCCACGCTTCTCTATATTAGCTCTTCAATTTAAAGATTGTGCGACGATACAACATTTTTTTGTTGAATATTGGTGTTCGCGTAAAGCTTTTAAGAGATAATCTCGAACCCAGGCATGCGGCAACCGCTTCTTACGTGCGGGCGGGTGAAGGGAGCTTTCAGAGTACGCTTGCTTCCTCCATCGGTCCTTCGCTGTAAGGAGGCCCCACATAAGGTTAGGAAGCGCTCGAAGGAAAGGAACGTTTCATTGTTTGGGCCCTAACAAATATGTTTCGTAAAATGATTGAGTGAAAAAAAGGGGCGACTCCCACTTGCAGCGCCTGGTTGTTTAATATTTCACGAATATTTCGCAGAGAGAGTCCACAGGAAATTTGTCTCTATACAGCGGCGTTGGTGTTTCAGGCAGGCCGACCATAAGAACAGGCTCGCTCTCAGTATTCGCTCGGTCTAGAATACCTGGACTGCAGAAGCACCAAAGCTGACCTAACCTCCTTATTCATACTTCTAAATTGTCTGATTAATTGTACAGAAACATTGAATAGCATTAGTCTAAGAATCCCGTGAGATATAACTAGGGTGTCTAGACCTTTTCATGTATCTGCTTATGGCGACTTAAATAATCATTTAGTTAGAATTCTGCGGGCTTACAACAAACAATATAACGCAACTGAGCTATTTCGCAAACATTTGCTCACTTTCCAAGCCGCACTATAATCTGTTTAATAACCTATCTCCAGAAATATCAATGTTATTTTTGGATTTTATATAGTAAACCATTATCGTCTAACACGTGTACACTTTCTTCCTCTTTTTGATGCATATGCATGTATATTCACCTTGTTCAATGTAACATTTATCATACGATGGATGTCCAGACTTCCAGAAACTTCAATAAATGTTCTTCTTGTATGCTATATGTTATATATTGTTACTTTATGTTATGTTAAGCTTTCTTATGCTGTATAGTTGTTATATAATGAACCTATTCCTTGTACACAGCCAAATTTGGTGTACGTTTATCCCGCTTTCTATCTATATCATAGCGATTCTCACGTGCGCCACTACCAAGACAAGCAGGTTGTTCCAGGGCCCTTCAATAAAATTGTTTAATTGTATGAGTCTATGCGTTTGTGGCATCATGAATGATGCCGACTACTGCTTCTCCCTTTTTTAGAAAGTGCATGTACATTAACCAATTGAAAGAAAAAAAGATTTAAAAAAACTAAAGACCAGGCTCTTCATGTACTGCTCACATGAATTCCAAATAGGCAGAGTCGTAGTGTTAGCGTCGCTTGGTTGTTGAAGTGACGTATCATATTTATTTAGTTCTTTTTTTATTGGTGAACATCGTGTGACGAATGTTGGTTATCGAAACTCATAGACAAGGCTGAGACTATATGCGAACTGCATGGGCTCTGCACAGGGTGTCTGCTAAAATCTGTCAAAGTCTGTGAAGGTCCTCAATACATCCTCGATGCTTAATATGCGCGTCTCATTCTCAAAAATAATAGATTTCTTTAAGTTTCTCGCAGGACTCAAGGATCGGCTGCGCACGCGCAAGGTGCCTATGAGAGTTCTATTAGTTTGACGAACAGATTTACCACAAGAAAAGGCGTAGTTGATTTGTGCTGCCTGTGGGCGTCACTGATATTTCCGCCCATTACATTCGCGGTTGCGCATGCAACCGCGAAGGTGAATGCATTTTTTTTTTCAATGACCAACTATCACATTCAGAGATGCCGGAGAAACACATTCAGCTTTCATTAAAGGGTGCTTCTCTTGCACTTCTATACAACACATAATTGCGAATCCTTTTTTCCTATATTTAGGCTCCATTGAGTTTTGACATAAGCACACGCCTAGAACACAACCAAATATGCATGTAAATACCAGAACGACATCGTTTACGTAACTGATGGCGTCCCACATTACAGACAATTACAAATGATGGGTCTAAAATTGTCGAACGCCTGTCAGCTTTCTACACAAAAGAATTTGTACGCTTGCACTGTGTGATTGGAGATGTCAACTTTTTCTTTTTTTTCGCCGAGACTGCTTGAGCGTACTGAAAGCGCGCGCATTAGCTGCTTCTGAAGCTCTCGAACATGCCAGAGCCTCAAACAACCACTGCTGAAGGAGGCCTCCCAGAAGAGTCGATGTAAAAGCCTGGCCACAAGAGTTGCAGAAAAACGGTGTTCACTCGTGCGTGAAATGTGAAGAGATAAACCGCACGGCGAACCAACCATGGATTTCACCCTCACGGAGACGTCAGCGGCAAGACGAGTTGGTTTGCCGACGACGAATAGCTGGCCAGCCATCCATGCCACCGTAAATCAGAGTACAGACAGCGGCGGTTGCTGGAAGATGGTAATTACACCAGTGAAGAACTCCCGCCTTTCAGTTTCACCATGGAAGAGAGGACAGGAGGTCAGCAGTCTGTAATTACGAAACCCTAGAGACGACCCAACGTGTCTTATTTATTCGTTTCCTTTTCACGAGTTCTTCCAGTTACGCGCACGCTGCACATTATTTTTCCCTGCCACTTGGGGCGTTCTTCCAAGTCGAGTGTGAAATTATATATCCGCAGCAATTCCCAGCACGTCTGCCTTCGGAGCACAAAAATGAAAGGAATGGAAAGGAAAGACGCGGAAGACAATTTGCAGGATTTTATATTAGGCGAAACACAACTAGAACAGGAACGACATTGCAAGGAGCAGGGCTGAGCGCCGAAATGGCCAGAATGGACCAAGAATGATATATTACGCCGAGAACATTGTCCGCGAGATTTTCATCTATGTGTAATCAATTTCTTTATGTCGCTCCCGTTTAAGTTGAGCTGTATCGCGGGTCCACCACATGCTCCTATATTTATCTACGATATTTCACCACTTTGTAAGCTACGAGTAGGGAAGCTTGGTTGCAGGAATGAGTGGGTTATAATGTAGATCTACAGTGTGGGAAAGTTGTAAGAAGTTGTGCTTCGAAAGAAATAATGTGCAATTCTAAATATTCTTTGAGCACTGCCAACAACTGCGAGTATGCCGACCACCCGTCGAACATCCTCATTTAAGGTGGACATGGTGGCGAGAACAGTGATAATGCCGGCTTTTCTTGTTTACTATGCGCCATAAATTTATTTAGAATAGATTTTAGGTAAACAGACAAAGTATGGTACTTTATAAAGCATGGCTACGTTCCACATGGCTTGTAACATGCCTTGTAATCAAATATGATGAAATTAGCTGATTGGCTGCCAAAATGGCAAAAAATTATATAAAGAAGTACACTGTGTAACGCTGGTCGAACCCTGTCAGAGAAACTAGCCTCTATTGCTAGTAGGTTCTTGATAAGTTTAAGCCAGGAAGTCTGCCACTGTGGAAACAAACAAACAAACAAACAAACAAACAAACAAACAAACAAACAAACAAACAAACAAACAAACAAACAAACAATTTCATCAGAAAACACACTGCTTTCAAGGCATTGAACATTAAATGACATTATACTTAGTTGCCTTGCTTGAGATCAACAATCATTATAGCGAGAAACCAATAAATAAACACAAAGATTATTGTCAATGCTTTGGATCTGAGGAATTGCGCAGCTTCTTCCAAAAGGAGGATTTCACGAACTCATTTGACAATAAACGCCGTATGACAAAAAGCGTGATTAAAGAAAGATATGCGGGTGAAAATCATGTCATGTTGTATCGATAAGAATGCTGAAACCTACTGATTTAGCAGAAACACCGGCTGGTGTGGAAAACAACAGAGGAGTAAGTTTAATGAGGAGTACGAGTGGTAAGTCAAATTATGTGCTTCCGCTCCTCGAAACTGCACACTGTTTAGAGGACGCTGTGACGGAAGGCTGCAGAATAATTTTGACCTCATGGCGTTCTTGAATGTGCACCCAAAGCACGGTACGCGATCGTTTTTTTTTATTTGCATTCTGTCTTCAATGGAACGGTGGCCGTTGTGGGCGGGAATCACACCCAAGACCTCGTGCTTCAAAGAAGAATGCCAGAACCACTATAAGACACCACGGCGAGTATAAGGAGAATAATAACCGCGGGTAATACTATTGACAGGATGGGTCAGACAATGCATCTAAGGGCGAGACAGCTGCAGAAGGCGTGTCTGGCACGAACGAATTAGGACATTTGTCGCGAAAGTCGCAAGTAACAGACGCGAGGCGGGGCAAGAAAGGTGATTTACGGACGACCGCCAGAACCAGCAATTACCACCAGTGTAGGGCAAAAAAGAAAAAAATGCGGCACAGATGACGACGAGGACGGGCACTAGTTGTGATGAATGAGGCGCGAGCCGAGAAAGGATAGACGTAAAAGTGGCATCGACTAGACGAAAGCGAAGCTAACAAAGCGCCGGTAGAAGAGGCGGAAGGGGCACAAAAATGACCCGAGATGTGACCGAGTGCAAGCGACTGGAAGCGTCGAAGGAATTCAGATATTGATTAGTGTCCTTATTGTGTTCAGTGCGCTGGCTCTTTTCTTCGTCCCGCGAAGAAATCCCCGGGCCTTTCGGAAGACTGCGCCAGAACGGCCGCTTCCATAGCTCAGCTCGCCGAGGGAAGGGAGGAGGCAATAGACGGAGCCGCACGAAGGAGCGCACCCGAAACAGAACCCGCGTTTTTTCTCCCTTCTTTTCCTTGGTGCCTCTATACTCGACGACGCTGGTTCTCCGTCCCTCCTTCATCTCTTCTTACTTGTGTCGAGGGGGGATTGCTACTACGTTGTCACCGGCAGTTCCTCTCCCGAGAGAGTTTCTTGAGCTCGCTTCTACCGCGACGCGAGCCAGCGCGTGCGCAAGCACGCACACACGCACGCACGACTCTTTCTCTGTGTTCGTGCGTGTGTGTGTGCGCGCGTGTGCGTGCGTGTGTGTAAAAAGCTCAAAGTCGCTTCTCGTGCCCCCCCCCCTAGCCCCTTGAACACCCTCGCCGTCCACCACTTTCCCCGCACTCCTCAGGAGGAGGACGACAATCCTCTCTGTCGAAGCTGCTTTGGCGACAGCGGAAGGGGCCGCTTCCCTAGGGGTCACCACTACAGAAGGCTCAGCGAGTAACCGCACGCTCGGCTGCTGTCGACATCGTGGCTGGCCGTTGGTCTTCAGTGTCAAAGACTTCTTCTTTGTCCACTCATTTCTCCTGCTCGCCGCGCTTTTCGCTGCCGCCACCCCTGCACTGAGAAAGTTCGGACTATGGTGACCGTCTTTCCGTTTTTTTTTTTGCTTTGTTTTGTCTGTGTCTTCTTTCTTGCGCAGGTGTTCACTATGTCCTAGATAATTACGGCCATTCTATGGCCATGCTTTTAACACGACGCCGATTATAAAGACATATTTATTATGAGTTGCGAAGCACGCACAGACAATTTGACTCATTTATTTGTGAAAGATAATGCCGAAGGCAATAGAGATGATCTCTTCAGAGGCAGGGATAGGCGTTTTTAAACCGAGGCGTTTGATTGTTTTGTTGGCCAAAATTTGAGTTACAAGAAAAATAATTTATTTCGCTTGAATATCAAAGCTCGAACAAAGCGGTTTGTGCACGTGTTACCTTCAAATGTTATACAGTGAAATATTATCTGGAAATGTTGCAAACATTTGAAATAGTGACTTCAGGTCTGCTTTTGCACAAACTGGGTCATGCGCGCGAAAATACGAAGTGAAATGTAATTGATGCATGTATTTGGCAGAGAATTGCAGCTGGATTCGACGGCTAGGGCTAAACAGCGAAACACATATCTACTTGGCAACGAGCTGGCTTCGGTAATGCAAGAATATTATGCATCCGGAAGAGGCAATAATCTTAACGTACACCTATTATGTTGTTGACAGCGACTAACGAAAAATAACTTTTTGTTGGTTGTTAGTTAGTTGGCCCGGTTTTACAATTTTATTTCACATAGTGTAAACTGATTCTTTGTAGAACCTTTTATATGTACACGTCTTCTTATGTGTTTTTTTTTCGGAAATAGTGCAAAGGGAATAGGAGCATGGAATGAAGAATTCTTGCAAGCTGTCGTTTTCATTCTTAGAGGATGCTTAGCTAAGAAGAATGGGCTGTTATTGCGACTTATGATGGGTATAAAGCCCAACACCAGGAAATAGGAATACGAAATGCAAGAAGAATGCGGTAAAAAAGATTAAAAAGAAAACTGTTTGCGTTGCCGCATCTTCCGTGATTGCTAATTTCTCGAAGACGAAAAACACATACAGCCGTAAATTCTGAAGCCGAACGACTCCATTTTATAGCTTGAGCATTGCAAATTAAGTTCGCTGCGTCTTCCCGGGAAAAGAAGCATAAATGGCGCTCCGACACAAGCGATTTCGGATAAAAAAAGCCCAGGGAGGCTGCGACGTGATGCGCATGAGAATTCCCCGAGGAGTTGGGCGCTTGCCGCATTTTGTAATTATAACGAGCCTGCTCCTTGCGCGAAGCAAACATCGTATCTGCTTCTCCTTCCTGAAAAAAGAAAGCCGTTAGGAACGAAAGGAAAACAGAAAAGGATACACTGCCGAGAATGCGTTCACGACAACTCAGTTTAGCATACGACGATATCGCACGGTCTTTAACGTATAAATAGCCGCTGAGGGATATAGAACGCGTCGAACGCTCAAGGAGAACCAAACAGAGCGCGGAAGACGGCAACGCCGGGAACAACGCTGGTAAGCAAACACTGTCAGAGCACACAAAGTAGGCGCTACAATCGCCACAGGCTCAAAGGCCGTCCGCATAGTCTTCGCGATCCCGTTCGCGTAAAGTGTCCCCACGGAAGACGCTGCGGGCGGCAGCGTTCGCGATGAAAGAGAGGGAGAGAGGAGGCTACGAGTGGATGCGGCTGCATAAAACGACGATTGAGTGGCGCCGCTCGGCGTAAACAAAAGGCGCGAGCTCGATGACACGCGGCCATACGTTTCGCGTTCCCTTCGATGGTGCGCGCCATCTGCTCTCGTCACGTCTTCCTGCCGTATAAATGGGAATGCGGACGGCGTCGTGCCGAGTGCGCGTCTATTGGGGAGCTCCTGGCTCTGGCGCAGCGGGCACGCACGCGCGCTACGCGTCGCAGCAGTGATTTACGACGACGCGCAGTCCTTGTCTCGAAACGCGACCGCCCGCCTGCCCGTCCGGTCGACTTCGCGCTCGTCGCGCCAGGCGTCCGCAGATTCAGCAAAATTTGCGGCAGACAAGACGAGGCCTGGAGAATCCAGCGAAACCCAGCTGGGGCTATGATGCCTCCGCTACGTCGCTATACATACGTCTTTAGGGACTGTCTCAAGCACCGCTGTGCATCGTGAGGTACCCAAACTTATATGACCGCCTGTGACAGACTCAACGATGGACGCCGATGTGTCTGTGCATGATGTGAACTTTTCTTCCCTGCTTCTTCTCCATTTTTAGTTACCTTTCACCCTTTCCTAGTGCAGGGTAGCCAACCTGGCTCAGCCTGGTTAACCTCCTTGCCTACTTCTTGTCACTCCTCTTTCACTCAATGGCCGCTGCCGTGCCCCTTCCCCTCTTTTCTTCCCTGAGACGTGGCGCCCGCGCCGGCACAGCTGAAGATGGGTAATGCGACAGTCATTGGTCGAACGAGGAGTTCCGCTGTAGCCAACGTCACCATGATGAAAGCGATCTCCACTAACATTCCTAGTCCGACCACTATTCATGAAAGAAGCAAACTTTCAGCGACTTTCTCATGAATATGGTTAAGGCGCGAGTCACGAATATCCATTTTCTATCTGCTGAACCCAATAATTATTTGTGTTTGCGGAAAGTATTGCATTAAAGTGTAGAGTGCGACTGGTATTGCTATTATTGAATGAGTAAACAAAACCAAAAGTGAGGGTGAGGGTCAACTGCCGCGCCTAACATACGCAATCTGCAACAAACTGCAAGAAAAGTGAGAGACATCTATGGATGCATAAAGGCGAAGTATTATTTCAATAGCTTGATTTGCTTCCTCTCTCGTCTCGCCACTAGAAGCTCATGGACAAGGAAAAAATACAATTTTCGATTACCGATGACTTTGGAAATCTATATAAACCTCTGCACGGGTGCAAACATGTGTAGAATTTCTTGTCAACATCACGTTTTGGAAAGTACCTTATTAGAGGCTGCCTATTTATCATCAGCAGAAAAAAAAAATTCGCAGCGAGCACGCAAAGATCGAGTATCTTATGCCGAAAAAGTTGATTAAGCTTTTGCAAGGTAAATGGCAGCCGAAATATATAAAAAAATACTGGTAGCAAGAGAGACAGCGGATTTTTTGGGGCACGATTACGTGCGCGTGTACCTGTACGTGTGTCCGCATGAATTCCTTTTGGTTATGAAACAGAAAGCTATAATTTGAGTTACGGTTCGAAGTTTCCCAAAGACAAGAGTTTGAAAAAGAAAAAGAACATGAAGGTCATGAAAACGCACTTTCGCAAAACATTCATAAAAGATTCTTTTCAGTTGAAGTAAGACCGCAGCCATGGCGCTCTTTAGTTAGCGTACTGCATGAGCTCCGTAATTTTCAGGTTATTACAAGTGAGAAACAAAACTGTTCACCAAGAAATGGTTGAAAAAAGACCTGTACTAAAGAGGGAAGTGATTGAAACCCCTAAGACGTATTCTTAATTCAAAGCGCACGTAGTCCTTTGAACCAAGTGGTACGGAGCCAAATTAGCCAGAGCGATGGAAGAGAAGGGACTAACGCTTCTGCATAACTGCGCAAAGCCTTATGAGTAATAGTTGTGCTGCTAAGTTTTCTTGTATTCGCGGCTTTCCTAGCTACCCGTGCCGAGCAGAATGAGCTCCTGTTCACTAATTTTGCTATTGGGATGGTTTACGAAAGCATTAATTAATGCGCGAGTGACATGAATTCTTTAGGAAAGCGGCAGACTTGGCGTCAAGCGAACTTGCAAGGACAAGCCGCAAGGCTGGAACGATCTGCGCTCATTAGAAATTCTTCGAGCAGCATGGTGAATACCCCCCCCCCCCCGCAAGAAAAAAAAAAGGTGCGAGGGAAGTGTACTGCTTATTGTTTTCATTAACCCTGGTTCGTTATTTCTTCTGCGTTTAGGTATCTTCGCGGGAAAATGCGAGATCTCTCTGATTGTTCCGAATGACTGGTCAGCCGCATTTTCCAACTAATCCAAGGGTATCAAGTGTATGAGCTACCGAGTGCAGCGTTTACTAGGGCTGACGTTGCTCTAAGCATAACGGAACAAGACAAGTAAAAACCACATTTCCTTTGCGGTCTTCTTTCACCAGCGGGATATTCCCTCGACCTGCTTTAAGTGGAACTGAAATTCCAGACTTGAGAGTTGGAAAAGCCTGCTTTCAGTCGGCTTTTTGAAACGTACGATAAAAATCTGTGCTTGTGGAATAGCAAACGCTGCAATCGCGCTTCATGAAACCGCGAAAGCATGCTAGGAACGGTCTTTAAAAAAATGCACGATCTTGCGAAAGCTGTAGAGTACGTTGAGGATATTCGTTGCGTTGCGGTGAAGTATACACAAATATCTCAATAAAGTCAAGTGCTGTGCACACGTTCCTCACTTGATACGTAATGGACATCCTTATTTTTACCCTTAAATGCAAATATATTGCGCTCTTTCTGAATTAATTAATTTATCTACAGTACCTTACAACTCCTCGGATGGAGCATTGAGTAAGGAGGGGGGGGGGGGGAGGTTACAATAAGAGTTTATAAAGCGGGAACATAGCACATCAACTAATAAAACAAACATGTTAAAATATAAGAGTGGCAATTATAGCAGAGATATCATGGATACACAGAAAAGCAGGAAATATTTAGTCGTTTTTACATTAGCTAGTGAAAAAGTGCCAGGACAACTGACGCGCACAACAAAACTAGTAATCAACGCCAATCATCCTACATGTTTAGGAAGCAAATGCTGCTGAGGCATTTCCCGAAAGGTCACTCGATCAGGAAGTAAAACTATTTCCCCGGGAAGGCTATTACAAAGGAGGAGAACACGGGGAAATGCCGATGAATTGAAAGCCAGCGTTCGCGACCCGATATGCCACTATAGCTTAAGTGATTGTGAGTCAGGTAGACATGGGCGATGGCTTTTGTACAGAGAAACTAAACGACCATGAATAAGCATTACTTACGAAAAAAACAAAGATGGCAAGATAACGGCGCATTTCTAAAGGGCCAAGGGAATATTTGTATGCCTCACCTTCTGATTAGTTAAATTGAGGTTATGTCTTGGTTTGTCCATTATTTCATTGTAATTATCAGCCTATATTTATGTTTACTACAGAATGAACGCCTCTCCAAGCAATTTTCAATTACCCCTTATTTGAAGTTGCTGATTCCAAGTTGTGCCTGCGATTTTCCTAACTTTATCACTCCACCTAATTTTTTGTCGTCCTCGACAGTGCTTTCCTGCTCTTGGATCCCATTCTGTAACTCTAATAGACCACCTGTTATCTGCCCTACGCGTTACATGGTCTGCCAGCTCTATTTGTTTCTCTTAATGTCAACAAGAATATCGGCTATCCCCGTCTGCTCTCTGATCCACACCGCTATGTTCCTGTCTCTCAACGTCACGCCTAACATATTTCGTTCCATCGCTCCTTGCGCAATCCTCAATTTGTTCTCGAGCTTCGTTGTTTATTTCCAAGTTTCTGCTCTATATCTTAGCACCAGTAGAATGTAATTATTATATACTTTTCCTTTCAACGAAAGCGGAAAGCTCGCGGTCATGATTTGATAATGCCTGCAGTGTGCGCTCAAACCCATTTTTATTCTTTTTTAAGTTTTATTCTCGGCACCAGAATCCCCAAGGAATGATTTACGTAGATAAAGATGCTCTTCCACAGATTCTAGAGGTTAACTGCCGAAACGAACATTACTTTCACATTACGAACATTAGCGAACATTACTTTTTTCTTCTGCATATTAATCTTTAACCATACTTTTGCACTCGGTTGAGGTCCTCAATTATTTGTTACAATTCATCCCCAGTGCAGCTGAACAGGATAGCGTCATCTGAAAACCGAAGCTTAATGGGATATTTGCTGTTGATCCACACTCCTAAAATTTGTCAGTTGAGTAGCCTGAATACTTCTAAGCATGCAATGACTAGCATTGGAGAGGTTGCGTCTCCTTGCCTGACACTTTTCATGATAGGTATATTTCCACTTCTCTTGGGGAGAATTAAGGTAAATGTGGAGTCTTCGTAGACATTTGATGATCTATTCACGTAGGCTTACTGTCTTTCTTGATTACTCAATGGCTTCATGATTGCTGGTATCTCTATTAAATCAAAAGCCTTTTCATCATTCTTGAAAGCAATATAGAGTGGTCGACTGTACTCCGATTTCTCAATTATGTGATCTATGACATGAATGCGATCTATTGTAGAATACTGAAGCTAGCCTGTTCTAGTGTTTGATTGAAGACAGATGTTGCCCTGACTCTACTGGAAATTACCTTGGTGAATATTCTGTACTATACTGAAAGCAAACTAACTGGCCTTTAATTGCAATTCTTTAACGTCTCCCTTCTGAGGAAGTAATATAATGTTGGCATCCTTCAAGATGTCTGGAAGGTTGTATGGACTCGTGAGGCATTGTGTATAAAGGGGCGAAAGCTTTTCAAGTATAATATCTCCTCCATCTTTGAATAAATTGAATGTTATTTCATCTTTTGACACCGGGATATGTCTTGCACAGCCCTTCTAACATCATCGCTAGTTACACAAGCAGGCTCTGACGCGTTCGTTATTACTTTTAACGAAGGTTGCCTGGCTGCTCTGGGTATGGTACAGGTCAGTACAGACGTCATCTGCTTTCTTTGCTATATAATCGAAGTTGCTGATGACATTACCCATTTTGCCCTGTCCTATGCCAATTTTTCTTCTCACGGATATTATGCTACGCCCATCTTTAAAGTGTCCTCTTTACTATGTTCGACGTTATTATTTGGAGTATCACTTACTTTCTTCTTGCTTATCAGCTTTGACAGTTCATCATATTCTATCTGATCTGTTTATTGATTATGTCTGCTAGAAGGTGAAGTCGCATAGCTGCATAGTGGCTGCTTTTGATATATCAAACATTATGTTGCAGAAGGAATGCCTTTTATGTGTCCAGTCCGTATGTAGAAGTTTAATTGCATGTCGTCGCTGTTTTATATATTATACTTGAATTGACATACAAATGTTGTTTACTGTAATGATATGTGCTGCACAGCAGCAGAACTAGTATTCAAGAGCATTGAAAAACCAGTCAGGCTCCACACCCTGAGGGCCGAGCTACACTGGTTTGAATGAAAGGGAAATAGATTTGTTCAGATAGATAAACATGTTTGTACGCTACACTGAATTTTGGGTAGATATCACCAGATCACGGTCAGCGGAGCAATACGAAAGAGAAGTATTCCTTCAGGCAAGAAAAGGTTCTAGGTGCATATAAATTTTTGAATACACTATTTCTGCAGAGTTGCTTGTATGGCAGTGTCCAACACAAGACCAGCAAAGCGGGAGTGTAACTTTCAGTGGTAGCTCAAAGGCATTTGAATGCTGTTTTCAGGAAATGAAAAGGTACATGATTAAAGTGCTCGCATCGCGTTTGTGCGTAAAATGTAAAAAGAAAAACGCAGTTAGTGCTTAAACTTGATTTATGCATGTCGAGTGTTAGGGCGAAACATATTCTCCTTGGGCAGCCCCACAACACATAATAACATGACCGTGGAAGCAACAAGCTTAATGCTACGAAAAAGGGCTTCAAGTGGAAACTTTCAGTAATAAAGAATGACAAGGAAGAAGCACTGTGGTTCATAGTTTCCTTTTATTAACCCGTGTATACCCCATCCCTAGTGACTGAACATACAGTCATCGAGTAATTAATAATAGATATCGAAGAAGCATTTCAATGGACTATCACTCGATCTCTGAGACGAAGGATGGGAATCGGCAAAGAATTTATCTATGAACCAAGTAACTTCATAGGTGAGATCTTCACAGCGACAGCAGCCCGAGCAAGCCGCACCGTCGGGAACACACTGATTGTTCTCTTATGACTGTGTATTATACGTCCGCTCAGGGGCAGTGACATAGTGGCAGTATACCCATCGCAAATCGCCAAAAATGAAAAAAAAACCACTGCACAGTAACGCGAACTGTCTTGTTAGATGTGTGGGGCGACAATGAATCATCGCCGTTCTCGTTTTACAACATTTCGCAGGTCATGCCGCGAAAGCACACGAGAGTGACGAGAGCGGAACGCAAACCGGGCAAAACATCGATGGCGCTCGGGGGGTTGTTAGCCGCTGAACGCCGCCGCAGGCGCGGTCGTAAGGCCATGAATACTTAACCAACGAGCCCGTATAGGATGTCGACAACGGCCTCGGCACGCCATAAAGAGCGACGTAACACGCCAGGCGGCGCGCGCGCGAGTGTGCGTTACTGCCTCGGCAGTGGTTTGTTTACAAGACCGAGCGCCATCTCATAAACCTCCCGGGAAAGAAAGCCACGGCCGGCCGGTCTCCAGTCTCCGCCTTCGTAAATAGTTGAAGAGCGGCTCTTGAGGCGAGACGCCAGGGTGGCGGCGTCGGCGTTGCGAGGAGAGAGGCAGGGGCTAAAACAACAGCTGCAGTGATTCATCGACCGCCTTTTGGCCCTCTTTGCATTTAGTATTCTTTCTTTCATTTGTTTCCTTCATCGATGGCATGCTCGGACGGTTATCCCCCAGGCCACTGATGCGGAAACCTAATCAGAGCCGCACAGGCCGAGGTCGGACGTACAGGATCTGCGTTGAACGAGCGCTGTTTTACGCTGTTTCCTTCAGCCGATGGGTAGAATGAATGGTCGGAAAGGAAGTTTGGTGATGGAGGAGCACGCCGAGTGCCTAAACCGTGGCTGGCCAATTGCTCACTTGCGTTATTCGTTCGAAATTCGGCCGCGTGGAATTATAGTCCTTACTGAAAAGTTTTGGAGCGTTTCGCTGCATTTACGTTTTACCGGCTAGTGTCTGTTACAAGCGCCTGGTATCAATAGTTCCGCAGAGTTTTTTCAACTCCTAAACGTAGCATTAACTATCGGCCCCGATAACGTGGAGTTAAAGGAACCTCGAACGAGTTCAGCCTAGAGTTCTTATTTCTATGGCGCAGGGAACCTAATTTATTGGTGTTTCACGCTAACGCACCCTTGGTCCGTCTTGACAAAATGCGGCGTAAACGGCAAACGACTCTGCAGGACAAGTTAGGTTCAACGGTGCCTAAGCAAGGGTAAAAAAAAAAGGCAGTTACTTTACTGATTGAGCAGACTAGTGTGATCGCCAATTTCTTGCTACGTTCACACCTCTTTCTGAATATTTTCATTCCTCCTGAAACACTCACTATCCTTAGATACTGCCAACAGTTCGTATCTGCAGAGACGCAGTTGTGACCTGATAGCCCAACATTTTTTGTTTGTGGTGCTCGAGGATCAGAACTGAATAACAATCATCTAGCTTTGGCGGGTTGTCCCAGAGCTCGTGAACGGTTGAGAAAAACGAGCGAGGACCCGGTACCCTTTCTTATGATTGCCTCTGCGAGCTGAGATTCTTTAGTGACTCATTGAAAATCTATATTTCCCTTGCTCTCCGAATGTACGCTTCGACGCTACCACATTTGAGAATAGAGATTCTACGGAATAGAGATTAGCAAGAGGCGATTTGAGTGCCATGGCCGAAAAGTAGGGAGACCATAAATAACGTAGGTGCACGAAAACAAAGTTACCAATTGTGGTTCAGAAAGTTCGATGCTGGGAATTCTTTGTCTGTTATTTTAAAGAAATTGGTATGACATTACGCAAAATAAGAACAAAAGCTTGGTGGCCCAACTCACCGCCTAAGTTCAAACGGGACGCTCATAGCATCTATCCACCCATGCATCAATTTGAGAAGTGGCGCTGCGGAGGAACGATTACTGAATTATTTGGAAGGCTGAATCCGGCTATCTACTGCTGCCCCAGAGCAGTGTGAAACTGTAAACTTACAATGAATGCGCTATGTATGAGTTAGGCTGTATAATATATGTAATCACACCGACAAGCTAGTGCGGCGCTTCAGAAAAGGCACAGCGCTGCGAGAATATGAACAGTGGCAAAAGTTGGAAAGTAACAGCCGTACTACCACTATAGAGAAACACAAACATCTTAAATAGAGCGTGGTAATAAATTCATAAGACAGTAAACTAAAGAATAAAAATAAAAATGAATAGTTATTCCTTGATATGAATTTGTGCTATGGGGAAGATACACTCAACTCGCTTGCAACAGCTGGACGGTGTACTAGGAGTAATAACTCGGAAGAACTCCGACTTCTGTGACATCTATAGTGTAAAAAAAAGAAGGAAAAGAAAAGAGAAGGAAAACAGCGTTGTCAAAAAGTACAGAAAAACTTTTAGTGCGCATAGGCATAGTTTCGTCGTTAAAGTTCCAAATTTCATGACGCACCTACACCCTGAAATTAGTCTTAGCACGAGCGGCTGAGTATTTTTACGACCATCGTCTCATCGGGGTCATTCTAAAGGCGAAGAGGCCGTTTCCAGGAGGGGAGGGTGGGGCATCTTATTTTCCGCACGTATAGAGTTTGTAAGCTGGTTACGTCGTGCGTGCCTAAACAGCCGAGACCCTCTCTGTTACGAGACGCGCCAACGTGGAAAACGGCCGAGGCGACAATAATGCCGCCAAAGCCGACGCCTCGTGGGGTGTTACCGAGACGGGTGGAGTCGGGTGGCCATTACGATGGCACAGCCAACGACACATTCTGGTCACGTAAGGGTGCCCGCGTCATAGCCGCTGTAGCGGCAGGGTGGCTGGGGGGGGGGGAGGGGGAGAAGAGTGGGCTTTGTGCGAGTGGCCTCTGCGATGAAAGTTGAGAGCGGGGGGTGAAGAGAGCAGCGGCACGCGCTATAAACTTTCCGGCAGTTTGCAGCCAAACGTGAGCACGGCTCGCCTTCGTCGCCGAGGCCCCGAAAGCCTACAACGTTTGGTTGCGCAGTACTTCGAAAAGTGGTGTCTCGCCGGCCAGGCCGTCGAGCGAGGCCGGGCCATTCGGGATATCTCCGGTAACGAGGGCGATCGAGCCGTCGCCACAAATCCTCGCCGCTGCCGCCCTGCGCGCGCGGACCGTGCCAAGCCTGCACGCAGGTCCGCGCACCGCGTCGTCTATAGCCCTCTTCAAAGGAGGACGAAGTGAAACGAACAGAACGAACAAAGAACGAAACAATAGGCGGAGCTTGTTGAAGCTGCACCGATAGATCAACTCGATTGGTCGGACGTGTCGTGAAAAAGTTGTTGGTTGGGGCGGCGTTCGCCGCCCTCAATCATGGTCGCTCACTGAACCACCGGACCCTGAAGAATATTTTTGTCACTGCTTTTTTTTGTCACTACTTCCCGCTATTCCACTGTTCGTCTCCTTTCAACATTGCCGACGCACATACAGTGGTAGTTAAACTCGCCATCTCGTGACTATCCGCGCTTTGCCTTTTGTTTGCGTTGTTTTAGGCCACCAGTTGGCGAGCGCGGGCCATTGACTCTTTCCAACAAATATGCCAGTTAGGTCATTTGTTGTGAAGCGTGTATCGTTAAGCCGTAAAAAGGACGAGGTACCAGTGATGTTGGGAAACTTCAAAGTCTGAACAGCAGTGCTCAAAAATTGTTTACTGTAAGGGAAGAGGCATATTGTGAAACTTCTAATTTTGACACAGTTGAAGTAAGAGAACACGAGGGAACGGTCAATGTTTCCTATTTCTGGCATCCCTTGCCCTCGTTAACCTGAGTTCTTATAAATCTTGTTCATTTTCTTCGTTTGGTTTTCATGCATACGTCATAGGCCAGATGGAGAAAAAGTACAAACAGACTTTCTGGAGAAAAGCGGCAGGCTATACCCCAAAATATCAATTCCGCAGTGCCGGATTCAACTTGCTTTGCAGTGTCAAAGTCCTTACTAGATGACTTAGTGCAAAGATATGAGCTCAGGCTGAAAGATGTCGACCTACACAAGGAAAGACACTGAAGTAAACTGAGAATTTGCTGCGACGTTCATAGCGCTCGCCGGGTTGGCGGTCTTTGTTTAGCGCCTAAAATATGTGCTGCAGAAACATTTCGCGACTGTCGCGTCATCCGGAGAAAAAGAAAAAACGATGCAGCGAAAAATTCAACAAAAAGTTGGGCAAGAAAGGGTTAGGTCTGTGCGTCTGAAAGCACATGTATCTGATAGAAATAACACCAGGGACTAAAAAGCAATATAGAAAGCCACGCAGAAGGCGCTGCAGCGGAGAAAAAAAGAACTCCCGAAGCCAGCGAGTGTACTCAAACACGTTCCCCTTCACTTTTTCATGGCTGCTGCATATGCAAGCGCACGCCAGAACGATTTCTGAAGTGAAGAAACCCTTGCGCGTGCAAAAGCTTTCGGAGCCTCCGATAGTAGGTTCTCGGTAGCGACTGGCCTGCGTGGGAAGGCGACGCAGCGAGCATTGAAAAAAAAGTGAGGAAGGACAAGCAGACAAGAGAGACAGCGCCTCGTTTCTTGAAGCCAGCTGCGTCGCTTGCTTTGCATAAGCGAGACTCGGGCAGTTGTAGCCTAAAATTCCGTAAGTTCACGTCGCATTTCACCGGAACCTGATTTGCAAAAGAAAAAAAGAAACTCTGCCTAGTAGAAAACGGTGCGACGAAACGAAGGTCAAGTTGCAACTGGGCCAGAAGTATATACGTTTGTGCGGGGAAAGTCAGAGTGAACAACATCGCCACGCCAAATACTTTGGGGGGGGGGGGGGGGGGGCAAAGGTATGAGTGCACGATTGTTCGAAAGGGGCAAATGAGACAGAAATGTTTTGATATACCCGCTTGAATACGTGCGAACTACTTTCGCGTTTGTCACTTCCGTTTCGGTGCGTTAGCAAAAAGCGTGGCTATTTAAAAAAGAAGTTGATATCTGGCGCTCTCTTTTGTCATGAGTGCATGAACGATATGCGAGACCCCCTCCCCCTCTAAATGAACGAACCAATCAATCAATCAGTCGGTCGGTCGGTAGACTCAGCAGACTCAGCAAAAAAAAAAAACCTCACTCACTCACTCACTCACTCACTCACTCACTCACTCACTCACTCACTCACTCACTCACTCACTCACTCACTCACTCACTCACTCACTCACTCACTCACTCACTCACTCACTCACTCACTCACTCACTCACTCACTCACTCACTCGGTCTGTCTGTCTGTCTGTCTGTCTGTCTGTCTGTCTGTCTGTCTGTCTGTCTGTCTGTCTGTCTGTCTGTCTGTCTGTCTGCCTGTCTGCCTGTCTGTCTGTCAAACAATCAATAAAAGGGAAAGAAAAGACCTTAAATGTTGAAAAACTATGAGCAGCACCGTTCGAATCTATATGCGCGTCTTCTGATTGTTACAATATTTCAAATACTTAAGGACCTCGGAAGTCGATATCGCACAAACTCGTAATTGCTTACGGATTTCCTAATAGATAATTTCAAATCACACACTCAGACGATTCCGATGCCTTTCTCTACAGCAGACTCAGCAAAAAAAAAAAAAGAAACAAACAAAAGAAAAGAAAAACAATTCACTTGCTCGGAAAGCCCCGCTAGTCTTTATCTCTGGACACGTCACGTGGGCGTCCTCGACCAATCATGTAAGCTGTCGATATACCAAAAGGCATCTCGCACTGCGATTTAGCACTGTTGTGCCATTCGCGAATAAATGTGGCACTCACAAATGCTTATCTGTTCTTCATTGAAATGAGCTGACGTATACCCTCGTGCGACAACGGCGGGTGGGAAAAGTCCGCCAATAAGTCTATCACGCCGGCAACCACCAGAGGCCGCGCGACAAAGTTGGTTGAAAGTGATCGATTGAAAATGGCTGTAAATGGCCATTTCAGTCAATAAGCGACTGTTTTAGGCCACTATACTAGATATTTCGGTCACGGGACTGCAGTCGCAAGAGATTCTGAACCGACCAGATGCGTAGGAAGCGGACGTCGGTGTAAGCTGACATTTACTTGACATGGTGATAATGGTACGAGCAGACGGGAAGGGCATCAATCGAGAGGCAATTTGGTTGGCGAGTGGCTGGTAGCGCTTGGCGATTTGAACGCTGGTCGCCGTGAGTCGTTCGTGGGTTGCCAGCCATGTGAATAAGTCCTAACTTCGAGTCCGTTCTCTTTGCTTCTACTCTGCATGGCATTTGGGGCGCTATAACGTAAAACTATTCGAAACTTTTCTATTCCACTTGTGCAATCAGCCATCCGCGATTGGTCAAAAACTTTTATGAACCACCCCCACTTCACCTCTCTGTAAGGCGACGTCACGAAAACCGCGATAGCTCGCCCTCTGATATGACGTGCGTACACTGATTATGCATGATTTGACCGAACAAAAGAAAAACAGTTATTTCTGAAACAGTTTTTGACCATTAGCCTTCGGCTATTGGTCAAAAGTTTTGGGCTGCACCCATTTCACCTGCCTGTGACCGCAAAAGCGCACCGTGTCAAAGTGACGCGTACGCGTTAGAGATCCATTAATATGCCGAACAAAACTGAACTTTCTTCTGAATAGCCGCAGGCTGCCCCGTTCCGAAAGGAATAATAGATGGCTGCAGCCGATCGCGCAGGCACTGGCTACTCGCACCTGCTGGATAGCATGGGTTTATTTGCGTATAATAAAACTTCTTGCGTGGCCGTGTAACGTTTTCGAGCACTTTCGGCACATTTGCGACCTTGTTCCGCCAGCTCTCATTTGCTGAGGATCCGTTTTAGCGTCATTCTTAAGCTTCCGTTGCACGCCGCTGCGATTTTCGACCAGCCACCGCAAGCTAAGTAAGGAAAAGCGGACCAATCGCAGATGCCGGCACCACCTTCTTCATCCGGTTATCGATTTTCAGTGCAGTGGCTCGGTCAATCGAATCCCTCTCCACTTGAGCGTGCTCCTCACCTCCTGTCAGCCAATTAGATAAGACAAGCCGCTCAGTGTAGGCAATGTTATTCGTTTTTCAAGCCAATGAAAGTGACCTCCTATAAACGAGGAGAGCGTTTGATTGGTCTCGTTAGACAACCCGATGGGTAACCGCCCGCTGCTTGCGTCGGCGGTTATGATCATTTGACGTCAGAAGATTGAAATAGATGATATTGGAATAGTTTTACGTTACAGGGCTCTTGACCGTCAAAGTTGGGACAACTTAGGCGACAAAGTTTGTCGGATCAAAGGTACACATATCGCTAGCTTAACTAATAATAATAATAATAATAATAATAATAATAATAATAATAATAATAATAATAATAATAATAATAATAATAATAATAATACAACCCTGACCACCTGTGCCCGCGCCTGATGAGTTGGTAGCTAATGTTCTGTTGTGTTTTTCTTCTTAGTTTTGTTATCCCGTTGACCTTCATTCCCGTGTGTTGAATGCACCGTGTTTGCACCGTGTGTTGAATGCACCGAGTGCCTTGGCACTCTCTTTGTACTATCACATTTTTACACATGCGTCCTCGCCTCTTGGTGCGTACTGAAACCCACTTACAAATGCACAAACGCAATATAGGTACATGGGTACATTCAAGCACGTATAGGCGTACGGGCGTGCAAACACGGATGCAAGCGCATGTCTATGCGCAAAGGAAACTTGCTTACTCTAGATGTTGCCAAGTTACGCGCTCTTCTTTTCTTTTGGTAGAGAGTTCTTGCCACAGTGCAGTGCAAATTTGGGTGTTATTTTACTTTGTCATAGTTTGTACACGGAGTTTATCCTCGAGCTATTCCAATTAGGGCTCGAAATCTGCAGTAGGGCTGTTTAGATTGGAAAGCAAATGATTGTTTCTTTTTTTCAAAGTTAGGCTGAACGACATCGCTGAAACTTTCTTTGGGCCCATCTTTATCTCTACCTTTGTATAATCTGAGAAAAAGGTGAATGAATGAGAAGTTTCGACATGCTATGCGGGCTTAAAATTGCATGAATGCGCTTAGATGTTTTTAAAGTGTCATTGTCGAACAAATTTTTTTTTCAGCATATAAAGGGCCTTACCTTAGAATTGGTTAACTATATATCATAGCAAAGAACTGGTTCCGCATAGTGGTATGCCCTTGCTACTTTTTTTTGTTACGCAGGGCAGTGTTAGTGTAGGTTATTTCGTCGATACAAGCCACAGAGTGAGTAAATAGACGCCAATGCCCACTTTCAGACTCAAGTGTGCCTCGAAAGGTGAGAAAGCGCCGATCACTACGTACGAATTTCTTTTTCAGTGCTTTCGTGATAACGCAGGTCATGAAACGATAGGCATACTTTAGTGGCTCTCTGCGCACTATCCATAATTTTTGAAGGCTATTGTATTTGTGGATTTTCTCTTTCACGTGACACGGCCGAAAGCTCTGTTCATTTCCTGCGCGAATCTTCTGATCAGAACAAAAAGGCCACGCCACCAGAAATAAAAATCGCAGAGCGTAACACAACGCTCGGCTGGCCTTGTTTGCCGGACGAAGTTTTAAGCCGTCGCCGTGCCACTACGGTTAGGCCTGGCTGCAGGAAGATGCATTCGACGCTGTAGAATTAACCAACTTGCAGCAGCTTTCAAAGACTACTTTTCCATGCATCGATGATAAAAGCTCCGGGGTGGAACAAGCCTTTCCGGTGTCGCCTCCCGTACTTCGCTGGATGGTGCACTAATGCGGGTTTCAGCGCACCCGTAGAGACTTATAGGAGCGGCGACGGAGCCAACGCATCTGCATTGCAAATCCTATCATGCCTTGAAGCTCTATAGAAGGATCAAGTTGTACAGCTAGTAAAATAGAGATTAAGAGAACAGATCAGTAGCAGCACGAACCTCGAAAGTCCGCTGGACCAAGGATACTTAAAGCTCGGGCGGCGTCTGCGCGCAAATACTACGTCGTCTAAACGACACTAAATGAGATGTTATTAGCGGGCATGTTGAGATTTGGAGAAGGCACAGCGCTGATAACTCGGCACCCTGCGGCAGATGCGTATTTGCGGGATTGGAATAGCTTTAAGTAATGCTTACTGAAACTTAAAGAAGGCGTACTCATGTTATCTGACCACTGCTTCGGCTGAGCTCAACCAGGGGGAAGTCACATTTGGGTAAATATCTAGTTGCTAAACGTAGAAAAAAGGGGAAAGAAACAATTCTGGAAACAGTGGCATACATTGTGCTATATGTAATACATGCGATCGGTACTTCTTCAAAGCACGTTGTGAGTGTGCTAAGCAATTTCGTAAGCAATAAATATCGCACTAAACCACATTCACGAACCACAACCCGAAGCGCAGCCATTTTTAAATTTTAGGCAGATCTCGCAAGTGTGCATGTTGCGGTAATTGACCTCACTTGCGACGAGATGAATCGGACATAGATTTGACACGAAGGTCGAAGAGTGTAGTAAACGACTGGGTACACACTTTGTGGAGTGCGAAATACGTAACATCAAAAGGCTCAAATTCCTGGATTATTGAGTGGTGTTTCGATATGTTTTTATATTGAGAAGGAGAGTACAAAATTCATCTTAATGCACTCCAATCGCGAGGTCAATTCTTCTATTCAACAGCGCAATCAACACCGCTTCGTGAATATAAATTTTCAGGTCCGTAGTTACTTTCAGAAGCAAGTAGAAAAAAAGCTTTGTGTGCCTAAAACTTGACGCATGGAAGAATAAAGTCACGTGACAACTGAAAATTGCACCTTCTTTTTCCACTGAGAAACCCCTGCATGCTGTTGCATCCATTTTCTTGCACCTGTACTTATTATCAAACATTTTATTAGTGTTCATCTAATATTGCCGCCCAACATTTAGTGCTCAAGAAGCAGTTATTGTTATCACTCCTAAATAATGTGACTTACGCTCTACGTGGTTTGGCCGACTAGCAAATGGTGGGAGAGAGGGAGAAAAAAATGGAAGCAATTGGAAGATGCGTTGTCTTACTTTACCTCATATTCATTTGGCAACTGTGCCCCTTCTCGCTTCTTCGTAATCTAGCGAATGTAATAGGGTAATTATTTTTTCACCTATTATTGGTACAAATGACGAGCACCAGAATAATTCGATTGGGATACACGTGCCATTGCCGTTAAACAGCGATATACGTCAGACAGCGACAAACCATATTTACCACAGAAATGGGGCTCTGATCGTGTCGGGTACGCACTGGCTTTAACTTAAAATGAGAGAGGTTAACCAGAGGAAGTTTTGCTCGGCTACCCCGTACGAAGAAGGAAGGAAGGAAGGAGGGAAGGAAGGAAAAAGTGGAGAAGGAAAGGCAGGGAGGTTAACCAGTTTAGCTTAACCGGTTTGCTACCCTACACATGGGAGAGGGATGGGGGCGATGAAAGATGGGGAAGGGGAAGAGAGAGAGAGAGAGCACATAGCACAGCACACACACATCGTCCGTTAGATTCCATCAATCTGGCATGGTACGTGATATCACTGTCACAGCCGCTTGTCCAATCGTCCTTTCAAAAATTGAAGTAGTCCCTTCGTCGCCTTCACCTGCGATGTATTCTGTCGGCGGCATGTGAAAATCGTGTCGAGGGACAATGGTCTAGTGTCAAGGTGCGCTAGAACGGATGCCAGGGACTGTCGCTGAACATTACATTCAGGACAGTCGCACAGAATGTGTTCCAGCGTCTCCTCGTAAAGACAGGCATTGCAGAGAGCGCTGTCGGCCATTCCAATGCGAAATTAGTAGGATTTCGTGAAAGCCACCCCTAGCCATAGGCGATAAAGCAGAGTCGCCTCGCTTCGGCGGAGTCCAGTTGGCATATAGAAGTGCATCAAAGAGGGCAGGTGGTATTGACGGTTGTTCTGGGTGGTCTGGCTGTTTGGTGTGCACCATAGAGAGAGCGTGATCTCCTGTGCAAGCACTCGAAGTCTGCTAGCTGCGTCGTACGAAGAAAAGTGGTAGAGAGTCTACGAAGAGATAGTAGCACCAACGAAGTAAACCGCCTACACGATCCAGTGATAGCAGGTGGCGTTCCCAAAACCTCATATGTATAGGCCAGTAAACCTTAGCAACTTCAGCAGCGCATATCTAACCTTCTGCGCTGTGTTACTTCAGGGAGCATTGTGCCCAGAACTTACCATTCTGATCGTGGACGATTGCCCTGTCTTTCGTGTGCAGCGCACGTCATTTGCCTTTCGGCAACATATTACGGGCAGAAACAAATATGTGGAAACGTCCTTTATGCATCGCTGTATGTATCGCATCTGGGGCTGTCTGCTGTTGCACTGAGGAAGCCACAGAAAGTGGTAAGTGCGACGCAAAATGACAAACGGTGCACCACGGTATGTTTGTATCGTAGTATTCGAGACAGGGAACGACGTCGTTGTAGATTAGGGGGAAAGGAACATAGACGAGACAAGGCGTTCTTAGTCATACTATACTATATTGTTATGTCTTATGGTATCTTCGACAGGTCGCCTCCATCGCCCGAAGCAAAGTCGGGCAGATCCGGTGTTCCCCGAACTCAGAGGCAGAGGGCAAGCGCGTAAGCTGAACGTGGCTTGCCCTCGGATGAGGAAATGCCAGACGCGAAACCACGTGACTACTGCCAACGTACAATGTTGCGCCTATCCAAAGCTCTCGGCGCTTCCGGGAAAACCGGCAGACGCGCCTTGGCACGAGCGTTTGTAAAGACGCCAGCATGCAGTGGTCTCGGTTGCCTAGGTTATGGTGCGCCGTCGCCAACAGCAGCGACGCTGTGCTGTGATGACGTTGCAGGAAACGCTTCAATCGCGACGACTGCTCCGGCGACAGGGCTCGGACAAAGCTAGGTGGCTTTGGCTCGGAGCGCCCTCGAAGATGGAGGAGAGCGAGAAGAACCAGCCGACCACAGGGCGCGCACCCTCTTTCATACAGCCGAAGACAATGCCGCTCGCGAGAGCGCTCTAGGGCGCTCAGAAATGACCAGCCGAAGATGCCATTAGATATGGACGCGTGAATTTGTTCGCCTTTTACGAGCGAGCGCTTTTCGCCGCTCAACAAATGTTATCGCTCAACGCAGGACGCACCTGCATGTCTCAAAAGTTATGGTTCTATTCGCTGTTTGCTGTCGCCGAACCTTGGGTAATCTGATTGCATGCATGCGCGACGCGAATGGTGTAGAACTTTCTAGAAGACACTCGGGCACCAGCGATTACTCTGGAACGTTCGATAGCTCATGTATAAATGTTGACGCGCTTGACCCGCTGATCATATTTCGACGATCGCCGACCGTGCTCGCCACTATCGCTGTGCTTTGAGTGCAACTTGCTTTTGTCGGCACAAGTTCGCCAATGAAAGCTGGTTTCGTCAGTCACAAATTTGACGCTGTATTATTCATCATCACTACCACGTGACAATATAAACCAAATCAAGCTTCCGTCTACCTCTGCCTAGTCCTGTCAGCAAGAAATATATAATATGCGAGAAATTACTTCTAAAACTATTCTTTTGATTAGAGGAGGAGGAGGAATAAACTTTATTGCATGTCCTGCGAGTTGGTGGGGAGGGCCAAAGGCCCCGCCTTGGTGACAGCCAGGAGTTCGTGGGTCCTGGCGGCATCCTCGGCCCGCTGGACGGCCCATAATTGATTCTCGAGGGCGGGGCTGAGCAGCGCGGCTTCCCAGCGCGTGCGAAGGCTGTTGCTAGAGGCCGCGTTCTCGTTATTGTTATGTATCCCTCGGCATTCCCATAATATATGCTCCAGAGTGGCTCTGGATTCACATGTGTTGCATTTTTCCGTTTGATATATATCCGGATATATGATGTGCAAGAGCGCAGGATTCGGATACGTCCTAGTTTGTAACTGCCACCATGCGACAGACTGCTTATTTGTCAATTTTGGGTGAGGCAGCGGGAATATTCCCCTCGGTAACCTATAGTGTTTCGTGATGTCATTATATGTTATTTTGTCCGCCCACTCTCACTCATTTACTGCACCGTCACGTCCGGAGGGTGTCGGGGCGTCACTTGCGACTGCAGCTCGGTCCGTAAGCCCTCGAGCCGCGTCGTGCGCCGCCTCGTTGTTGCCGTCCTCTGCGAGGGTGTGAGCGGGTGTCCATGTGATGTACACCTTTCTTTTGCTATTTTTGACCTCCTGCAAGAAGAATGCGTAGTGCCTTCGGGGAGATTCGGCCGTTAGCAAAGTTTCTTATTGACGTCTGAGAGTTGCTGACTATGACGGTTGCGTTAGTCTGACCTACTGCGAGCGCTATGGCTACTTCTTCCGCTGTGTCGTTACTTGTGGTGCGTATCGTCGTACATGTCTTACACTGTTTCTCGCTATCGATTACGGCTGGCGTAAACCCTCGTCTGTGACTGTATCGAGCCGCGTCTACGAAGACTGCGTCCTGGTCGCTACCGAATTTATTTTGTATCTGCTTCGCTCTGTTCTCTCGTCTGTCCTTATTGTGTTCTGTGTGCATGTTCTTTGGTATTGGGGGTATTACCATTGTTTCCTTCGTCTCTCTGTGTAGTGACCTAACCCCAGAAATGCTAAGCGGCAAGAAAATTAAAGAGGAAGCATAAGGTTCGATTGTCCAATGAACTGGGAGAAATGACTACAATAACTAAAGAAACTAATTTCGCTCTCTGCTTCTCCGAATATAAAAGCGATCAAATTCGTGTCGTCCCGCAGGGTTTGAATTGCGATTTCACCCTTGATACCCAATGGAAATCGGTTCACCTCCAACGCGAGTGATGGCAGCGCACGTAGGTTTATTTTCTTTATATTCGGAAGCATATCTTGCTTGGCCTGGTAAAAAAACCTCGAAGAAGGATTGCGAAAAAGAAGCTTAACACTGGCGTCGCATATAGTATTCCTTTTGTTTTTTTGCATTTCGCTTAAGTAGATCGGCTAACTATATAGTTTTCGACGTTTCCGGGAAATATGCCAATGCTTACTGATTGGCGTAGCAATATAGAACAGATCTGGTTTGCTTATAAAACCACCATTTCGTTTCGCTGCTTTCATTTAACGTTGACTAACGGGAATCTTCTGTATAACCCGAATAAGCTGACTAGAAAGAAAACATTTATGGAGCAAAAAAAAAAGTCATGCTCAAATAGCGTAAACACAGCAAGCACATGGAAGGAGAGCGGCGGCTCGAAAATGGATGATGACATGCGCTGACTGACGGCTTAAAGATGAAGTGCAGGATGAATTATGAATGTATGCACACCCGCAGGGGAAGCACGCGGACTACAAGAAAATTGAACAGAGAAACTTTAGAGAGAAGTCTATAGTAATGAAAACCAGAAAATGATTGCAGGTTTATACGCTCTATTCGTTATATTAGTGAAAGTGAGGGGCTGCATGGTTGCACGTTTACCCGTCATCATATTGAAGCCTAATGTGAATTCCCCCTTCCCCATGTGTCTGACTATTACCGCTGAAAACGGTAGAGACCCGCATTGATATAACGAAGCGTAGCCTCATTTTCTTGCACTGTAGAATGATGTGAGACAATAAGATACCCGCTCGGTATTATTTCGCTCTCTTTTCTTTTTTTTAGACATCACCCTTTCATGTATAGTACCTGAATGTTCGTACGATGTATCAATTGCTGCAAGGTATATAGGTGGAACCAACACCTATGACAAAATGAATGGTCTTTGATACCGTGTCCAATTAGTTTTCTTTTAGTTCAGAAAAAAATATTAAGCCCTGCTCGTATAACGCAGCGTGCTGCAAGATTTTGCAGCCTGTGTAACGTGAGCTATTATAGCGCGGCATGGCAAGATGTCTTTCTGGTAGTTTTTTTTTATGACAAGCGCGCTTGTGACTGACTTTGATACCACGTGCTCGCAAAATATAGTTCAGGCGTCAGGTAGTCCAAGTTATGCTTGACTCACTTGAATACTTTTACACCGGTAGCTACTGTGGGGGTAATGCGTTTGAGTAAATACTTTTTTTTCGAATCCTATCGCCTCAAATGGCTCTGAAAGAGTTGAATGAAAAGCGTGGGTGCGTGAAAAACAAAATGCAGTAAATGTCACTTACCGCTGCGCGTGTACGTGAGGCAAAAATGACCCGAAGTATAATGCGGGCCCTTAGCGCATATACGTTAGAGAATGGCTCAGGCTTGAAAGAAAGAGATGTAGTGCGGTGCAAACAGGTGTCGCAGGGTTTTGGTGAACGACCCCTAATATACAAGTCAGAAAAACGTTACTTGCACGTTGCCGCTGGCGTGTACGTCAACTTACAGGCGACCTCATTGTCTGGTGTTCCGAACGCCATAGTGCACCCCCGTTTTCGAAGATATATTAGGTGAAGCCGATACATTTCATCCCTCTAGTTGGCGCCGAACACATGGAAGGTTCGTAATGAGTTCCAAGGATTACCGGAATTATCAGTGGGACCAAGCTTATTTGGGCATGCCCAAGGGAAATGTCACAGTTATATTCTGCTGTTTGTATACTTTTGTCTTGAACGCATGTGTCCTCTCGGCGCGCGCTTATGAAAGTGAGTCACGTGCTGGTTTTTTTTTTTTTGCTTTCCTATATTGAAAACGAATTATACTTGTGAGACAAGTGCGGCAACATGCTTTCTTTGTTGGACTAGTTTCTCAAGAGAGACACGTTTACTTTTCTAAAACAATCACTCGGAAGGACAACGAGGAAGATCTCAACAAAACACTAATATTGCAGTGCATTTGACAGGCGCTCCCGAATCATAGAAAAAAAAATTATTCATAGTTGATCGGATGAAGCCGATCGTGCTGCACTGCAACTTTTTGGAGCGACCGGATGATACGGAAAAGCTTCAGTTCACAAAGAAAACTGAAAAATAAATCAGTTCCAAGTACCTTTTGTCCTTAAAGTAGTTTTCGCCTTGTTAACAGCAATGATATGGCAAAGCACGCTTTACAGTTAGAAAACGTGGGTCGTGGATTTCTTATTGGAGAAACACTAGGTATGGAGCTGGCATACTAAATAAATTGGTACGGCAGATATCTTATTTCTGGAAACTTTACAGTTTCCTCCATTATGAAACATATACGAGTATCCATGGTAAATTGCTACGGCCAGCAATCGCATAGCTTTCGAAAGTTGAGAGTGGCAGAAGCGTTCAGAAGAGACTCATGTTTGCAGACTTATATAGTCTCATATTTTTTTAAAGCAGGAAATGATTTTAGCTCCAGTTGTTGGCGGCCTTAAGTGACCTCGAGCCATAAGCCAGAGCTGTTATCCGGGTATTCAAATGAGAACATGAGGGCAAGTTGCGAGAAGAAAACGAGATCATCCGAAGAACAGGTCAAAACTTAAATGAATGCTGTCTCTGGCCCCCTACCCTTAGTAGAGGACCTCCTTAAGTACGCTATTTACTGCCCAAACAAGTTACAAGAAATATTGCATCTGAGTTTTTCCTAATCTTTGTTCGCAATAACACTCAAGCTGTACATTCTGGTAAGCTGAAGATTTATTTGTCACCAGCGGCTTGCAACTTCCGTGCCGCCTCGAAAGATAGCGCCATGCTGCGTGGCATCTCCTTGAGGCGCTCCTACCAGCCGCGGTGGCTTAGCGGTTACGGTGTTGCGGTGCTAAGCACGAGGTCGCGGGATCAAATTCCGGCCGTGGCGGCCGGATTTCGATGGAGGCGAAATGCAAAAATGCCTGTGTCACGTGCATTGTAGGCACGTTAAAAATCTCCTGGTGGTCTAAATTAATCCGGAGTCCTCCACTATGGCATGCCTCATTCAAATCATGGTTTCCGAACGTAGAGAGAGAGAGAGAGAGAGAGAGAGAGAGAGAGAAGGGACGAAGGAAAGGCAAGGAGGTTAACCAGACTGAGTCCAGTTTGCTACCCTACACGTGGGGAGGAGAATGGGGAGTGAAAGATAGAGAGAACTTAGGTATAGGACGTCTATAGTCGGGCACTCAAGTCTGTTAGCTTCAGGTAGTGAAAAAGCGCTCGAACTGTTTTCTGCGCTAATGAACTGTGAAGCCAGGCTCCCAAGATCTTCACTCCGCAAATGACCTGTCATCCAGTCTATTCAAGGCATACTGGAGAGTCTCACGTAGATTATCGAAGCGAGAACAGTGGCACAGAAGGTGACTGATGGTCTCTTCACACTTGCACTTAGCGCACATCGGTGAATCCGCCATTCCAATACGATAGCTGTAGGAGTTGGTGAATGCTACTCCTACCCACAGCCGACACAGCAGTGTTGCGTCACGTCGTGGAAGATTAACGTGATGGTACGTGCGAGACTACGAAGCTCTCTTGCAGCGTCGACTCTCGATAAAGGTGTAAGGAGTGTCGGTGAGCCAGCCTGGGCACGTCGGGCAGCGTCATCGGTGAGGTGATTACTAACGATGCCACAATCTCCCGGCAGCCACTGAAATATGATATCATGTCCTCGTCCAGAAGCGCAATGGCAGGTTTCGTTGATTTGTGACACCAGCTGTTCATAATTGCCACGTCGTAAACTTCGCAAGCTCTGGAGGGCTGCTTTCGAGTCACAAAATATTGCTCATTTGTTGGGCGGTTCTTTTTTAATATATTCGACAGCAGCGCGAAGAGCGGCCAGTTCGGAACCTGTAGATGTCGTCACGTGTGAAGTCTTAAACTTGATGACGACCGATTGACATGGTAGAACAATGGCGCCCGTAGAATTTTCTGATACAGAACCATCCGTGTAAACATGGATTGTGTTAGCGTATGAACGATGCAAAAGTTCCAATGTGATCTGCTTGAGAACTCAACTAAACTCAACTCAGCAGCGGTGGTCAGGCTAGCTTTCTTCACTATTCCTGGAACAGCAAGGTACACAGGAGGCTTTTTCAACCACCACATAGGGGATGGCATTCTTGTTGCGCGTGAGTGCCTCAAAGACCAAGAGTGCCGGTTAGCCGCAATTGATCTGGAGAATGCTGCCTTGGGTCTTTTCTCAGGCAAGCGAGCGAGATGGTGGTCAGGCACTCTGGATATATGGCGAACATGCGCCCGGAGTGCGTCGATAGCTATATAGGTCAATATTGGATGGTCTCCCACGGTGGCAATTGTTGCCACAGTTGAAGTATTTCGAGGTAGCCCCAGACATGTTCGAAGGTCTTGGCCTTGAATGCTCTGTAGGATATGGATGTTAGTTTTGTTAGCATTGGACAGCACTGATGTGCTGTATCGCAAGTATCCTAGGAAGAGCGTCCTGTATAGTTGAAGCATAGATGCCACGGATGTGCCCCACGTTTTACCGGCAAGAAACCTTAGTATATGGGAGATAGAAGTAAGCCTCTTCTTCAAGTATGACATGTGGGGGCTCCAAGAAAGGTCTATGTCTATAATAACGTCTAGAAATCGGTGAGTTTTTGCGTAGGAAATTGGTTAATGGCCAATAGAAATGGGGTACCAGGTCATGGGCTTGTGGGTAAAAGCGACTAAGGCGCACTTCTTGGTCGAAATGCTGAGGCCCTGAGCACGCAGGTACGATGATGTTAGGGTTACTGCTTTTTGGAGCCGTGCACGCACCTGGAGACGCGTAACTGCCGAGGCCCATATGCATATGACGTCAGCATATATGGAACAGTTTACTGTATGTGGTAGAACTACGGCAAGTCCAAGGATTGCAAGGTTGAACAAATTGGCGCTAAGAACCCCACCCTGAGGGACACCATGGCAAGTGTAATGGTCAGCGGTTCGGCCATCTGCACAGTGCACAAAGAAGGATCTTTGGAATAGATAGCTCCGAATCCACCGAAACATGCGTCCACCAATTCCATTATTTTCCAGGGCATCTATGATGGCTTCATACGTTACATTATCATAGGCGCTTTTTACGTAGAGGAATAGTGTAACCGATATACGCTTGTGGTGTTTTTCTTGTTGTACAGACGTGACGAGGTCGATGACGTTGTCAATAGAGGAACGGCCTCTTCTAAAACGAGCCATGGCCTCGGGGTATACGTTGTGGCGCTCAAGATACCACTCTAGGCGGGTGAGAATCATTCTTTCCATGACCTTCCCAACACAGCTGGACAGCGCAATGGGTCGGTAGGACGCTAGGTCAAGTGGCGACTTTCCCGGCTTCAGGAGTGGTATCAAGCGGCTGGACTTCCACCGCTCAGGAACGACGCCATCATTCCATGACTGATTATAGCATTCCAGAAGTGTGCTTCGGCCATCTTCACCTAGGTGGCATAAAGCAGTGTAGGTGATGCCGTCTGGTCCTGGCGACCATGAGCGCTTGCATGTGGCCAGAGCAGAGTCCAATTCCTCAAGTGCGACACACATTCCATTCTGGGAAGCGTGTCGCAGGACCCTCACCAAGAATTTCGCTATTGATGGTGACCACACTGCCCGCAATCATCACACAGAAATCTTCGGCTATATCGACCTGCGACCGGCCTTGATGGAGGGCTAAGGCTTAGAACGGGTATCGTTGCTGTGGAGACGAGCCAAGGCCGCGCACCGTCCTCCATATGACAGACAGTGGCTTGCGGGGGTCAAGTGATTCGCAGAATGTCTTCCACCGTTGTTCCTCCAGCCTGTCCATACGACGTTGGATTTTCTTCTGTATACGTCGAGCGACTCTAAGGTCATGAATTGACTTCGTGCGCCTGTATCGCCTCTCGGCCCTTCCGCGAATCGTTCGAAGTTGCTCAAGTTCCATGTCGAAATCCGTACGTTTTTTTAGCGGATGTAAATGAGTACTTAGACGATTCCAGTACACTTGTAATAAGGTTCTCAATGGTGCCGGTAAATCCTTCTTTGCATGCCTCTTCCACCTTTGTCTTATATGGTGACCACCTTATATATACTTTTCGGGAAGTAGAAAAGGAGAAGCTTCCAAATCCAGTGATACTTAAGTAGGTGGGAATATGGTCACTGCCATGAGTCTCGATGTCAGAGAACCATCGAACATTTTGACCAAGTTGCCGTGACACCAAATGTTAAATCTAAGCAACTTCTATAGATCGAACCACGCAAGTACGTTGGACTGCCATCATTCATAATGCTGAGCTCATGGTCGGAACAAATTCCACAAGTTTCCGGCCCCTGGAATCTATTCTGGAGCTTCCCCAAGCCAAGTGATGAGCATGAAAGTCTCCCGTGATAATCCAGGGTCCAGAAGTCGCCGTCAGGATGTCTCGCAGTCGGTCGCCGTCGAACCGACTATATGGGGAGATGTAGGCGCCGATAAGGGTGAAGGCCACTTTATTCTTTGTAAAATGCGGAGACACACGTATTGGTTTCCATCATGAGGCTGCACCGAGTGCTGAATGTAAGTCAGTTCTGTACGGATGTAAACAATTACTTTGATGGATTGCCCGCAAGTCGACACCATAAAAGCTTCGTATCCAGAGAGTCTTAGCGCTTTTGACACTTTAGGTTCACATATTACCACTAGAGGAAATCGGTTCGTAAAAACGTATTGGCGGAAACATGAAATCCGTGATTTAAGTCTTCTGGCATTCCACTGAAAAATTGTCGCGCTACGCACTTCATCACGGAGTGAAGGCAGCGGAAGAGCCACTGTGCTTAAGCAAGATTTGCAAGCACTGGGCTCAGGGCATCCAACACTTGCACTGCGCTTCGAACTGTAGGCGTATTCGAGTTGCCTACATGCCTGCGAATCGCATTTATCAAAGACTTCAGCATTGTTACAATTCGGCGGTCATGCCCTGTCACCTCATCTGGGTGAGGAGTGGAGCATTGTGGTGCCTCTCCTTGTTGGGGTTTTTCCACAGGGTTTATCCTTGGCAGTGGTGACCATTCTTCATCCGCGGCATTCTTTTCAGCTGCTCCGTTATCTATACGCAGTTTGGACACATTCTGCACTGGGGTTGGAGCAGATTCAACAGCAAGAGGCTTTTCGGCACGCGTATTCTTTGTGCGGAGAGCAGAATTCCTTGATGAGCGTCTGCCACGAGAACGACGTCGCCTGACGTCAGCCGCTGCTTCACGATGAGTCGACCGGCCCCTCACCATTTTCTTCAAGATGGAGAGTTCTCGCTTAACTCTAGGACATTCCTTTGATGAGGCATCGTGGGGCCCTTGACAGTTCGGACACTTATAAGTTTTTGCCTGGCAGTTGCCTGCAGAGTGTTGTGCTGCACAGCGGGAACATATAGCAGACTTTCCACAGACGGCGCTCACGTGACCGAATTTATGGCAGTTTCTGCACTGAAGCGGCTTGGGAACAAAGGGCCGGACAGCATGTCGGAAATGACCTACCTTCACATGCGATGGAAGGCAGTCACCTTTAAGACAATTTTTACGCATCTGAAAGTTCCGAGACGGGCCACCTGCGGTATGTGGGTCCCATTATTGGCAGGCTTTATGAAAAGCGCTAAATCATCGCCTGAGATGGCCGCATCAATGTCATATATGACGCCTGTAGTATCCTCTTTTCCCGACGGGATGATGGTATGGACGTTCATGCCACCGGGAGCAGTGACAGCTCGCAGAGAATCTAACTACGACGCATGGGCGACGTCTACCGCGACAAAATTCTTCCGAGGGTTGACTCGTACGTCCTCAATGCCATTTGGCAACAGTCTCTCTAGTTCAACCGATGCAACGTGCCTGTTGAGGACCCTCATGTTGTTGGAGGGTAGCACAGGTAAGAAAAAGATGGTGTACTTCGGGGAACTCTGCGGAGTCCTCATAGTAGATGTGTCCACAGAGGCCCTAAGCATCCGCCGCTTTGCTTTCTGACCCAGCACAGTCACGTAGTCGTCGTCGGAGCTGTCGTCGCTCTCGGTCGAGTCTATCCGGGTAGCCTCGCTGTAGCTCGAGAGGCTGTTCCGCTTCCTTGAGGCTGGCGACGCAGGCGCCGCAACATCAGGTGGGAGTGTGGTGGCTCCACGTCCATCCCCGTCGAGCAGGGAATATTGTTCCCCGGAAAAAAGCGAGAATTACCACAAAATACTGGTGACGGAGAATAATACTCAGCAATGCAATTCATTCTTCTAGCTGGGTAGTGCGCTCTGTCTGCCTGGCGTTCTTTCGCTACCTGTCGTGCGGCCTTCAGCCGGTTTACTTCTTCTAGCTGGTCAGCGTCCATGTGAACTAGAGCCCAGTATGGCGTGGTGCAGTCTGGTGTGGTGGAATGTGCCGTTGCGAACATGAACTACACCCATTTTAGGATTGTGGCTATCAGCTCCAACCAATCTGCTTTGTCGGTTGCCATTTCATGCTTACATCAACTCTCGATTACGAGAGGCAACAGTTGTTTTACTCCTAAATTGCGGCTTTTAACGTAGTGCGTTGCTAACAATTTTATATAGGGTGAAAGCAAGTGGAATTATTGGAAATATATGTAGGTTTACTTTCCTGAACCTATGAAATATTGTATTTTGTTGTGGACAATCAGTAGCACGAATTCTTGTAGCGATGCAACAAAAGATAGCGTCAGACGTGTAGCTCTTTAGTTAGGGATATGCACCATGACTAACCGAGAGTACAAACCTCCAACATGATATCCATGCTGCATCGAGTCTACTGTAGGTCAGAGGACGTTAGGTGGGACATAAATACGTTGTGATGTGCTAATATGGAAAGGCAAATGAAAGAAGCAACGTGTCTTTTTTATCATCGCTTGATTAGTGGCATCTTAGGCTGAAAAAGACGCTTGCTTTGTGAATGCTGGGCAGCAAATGCCTACCCACAAAAGCATAAAATTATCACTAGTACGGATCTTAATTCCTCCTCTGGAACAATGGTGGTAGAACGAATTCTTGAAATAGGGAATGAAGAGAATATTCTCCCGTGACTTCTGCAAGTCTCACACGATTATTCGTTGTATCGGATGTGCAGACAGATAATTTACAAGATTTATTTATCTCTGTTTACTTCCCATGACTCAGTTACTTCTGTGCGCTTGCACCATACGTTTATAAGAGTTTATTTGCAAGCGCGATCGCAAATCCACACATTAACAACAGTGTTGTGTATTGCCCGCATGGCCATTTCTTTTATGTATACACCGATTTTTTGTTTCCTTCTCCAAATTTTCCTCATGTTCTATTGATCAGCTGTGCATTCGACAAGCAGACTCCACTTATGTTCACTTGAGCACGAGTTGTTTTCTTCATCGTTTCTGCAACCTCATCGCTCAAAATATCCTGATATCTGAAATTGTTTTCAGCGTGCAAAGAACACTCTTGTGTTTGTGATTTCAGCTTCACGTGGGGGTAACACAACTGCCCTGTCTGTGGGCTATTGTAAATGTTTAAGCATTGCCGTTTCCATAAAAACAAGAATGAAATCTAAAGGTATATGAGAGGCATTGGGAAGAAAAGAATTTCAATCTGCCTGATCTGTGTCGAAAGTATTCAAACTAGTTTCTCGACTGCGGGAAATATAAAACTACGAACGTCGAAGATACACGGTAGAAACGCGATGTACTGAACAAACTTGCATATTGCATCGGATGAATTACACCTGTCGCACAAAAACTACAGAGATTACGTGCATGAATAATGATGCCAAAATCAGGGCTTCAGCAAAGGAAAATTGTCTTTTAGCAAGAAAGGGCCCTCAGATATGAATACATCTTGTTGTTCTAGGATTAAATATGAAAATATTCTTTCTTGCTTCGTTATCCGCCTTCAGAACTCTCACCGCTTGTAGAAAATAATTTAAGCGAACAAAACAAACTCTGAGCTTTAAAAGAGAGAGAGAGAGAGAGAGAGAGAGAGAGAGGAAAGGGGAAAGGCAGGGAGGTTAACCAGAAAAAAGATCCGGTTGGCTACCCTACACTGGGGAGAGAGGGGAGGGGGAGGTAAAGTGCGCGATGACACTAACAAATCATTTTGTTTCTTTTTTTTACTTCCCAAGTGACGCTGCACAGCGGCAGGCCATCACCGCCAATTATGGCACGAGTGAACAAGTTTACAATCAGTAAGAGAAAAACAGGAATTCTGATGAAGCTTCCACCTTAACAAATCAACGGTTTCGCCAGTGCTGATACACGGCTCGGTTCGACATTGAACGCACAGTTTCGATGAAAGGAAGACAAACGAATTGTAGCAGTGGGCGATAGACACTGCAACAGGGTGATTAATGAGCCGCGCCATGGCCGTCCTTCTTCGCGCGTTCTGCCGGCACATCCTAACCACGATGTATACCCGCAAGACACACCACCAGCGGGAGTGTGTTTTCGCGAAGGCCATCGAAACGAGTCGTTCGACATTGGGTCTAAGGAAAAAAAAAGGAAAGAAGAACGAGCAGGAGCAGCGCGCAGAGCTTAATTCATCGCGGGAACAAACCAACCTCCAGATTGAAAGAACGCGGACGCAGGGTTCGTTTCTAGCTTTACTTCTCCGTCCGTGTGTGTCTTTCGAACGAAGCATTTCAGAAGAAATACCTGTTTTCAGGACCCGTATTGCGTTCATTTCATTGTTTTCTTGTGGGGTACTGTGTTGAAGCGGCCGGTCTCTTGTTTCGTCCTATCTATTTTTTTTTTGAAATTCAATGCACTGACGCTGTTTCGATGAGGGCATGACAAAAGCAGACAGAATGGCAGCGCGTCCGCCCGCACCGACAACCGGTCTCTGGTAAGCCGGCGCTGACAAACACGGCTGCCCGTGCAAGCGGCGCCTGCACTGGAAACAAGATTCCAATCAGGGCCGCTTGTTCCGCCGGGTAAACACGAAACTTTGTTCACCGTGTTTGCACCCGTCCCTTTGCAGTATTGAGAGAACTAATCATTTCTTTACGCTCATCCTTATGTTACTAACACTGGTTGCACTTTGATATTACGTGCTACTTTCGATACAGGCCCCTTCTTTTTTCTCCTCCGAATCAGCTTGTAGGCGCTTCTTATATGTCGCTTTCAATATTCCCTTGCGCAATGGTATTCATATCTTCTTGGAATCTTTACGTAGTCATCTAAACTGTGATTACTGGTGTCGACCTAAAGTTCGCTATTTAGTATTCTAACGCAGAGGAGGAGCGAGCACAGGTGCTTGTTGAAAACGAGACTTTTTCCGAGTACGAAGAGGAGATTTTCTTTGAAAAAAAAATTGAAATTAAAAGGGAAGAGCTTATATTGAAGAATGGAGCAGCAGCCGGTGGGAATGCAGCGGCCGTTGAACAAAACGAAAGAAAGCAAAGTGTAAATGAACTGAAAACAAACAAGAGAGGGAAAATACAAAAATATCTATGTGCTTTCAGTGGTTACAACCTTACGCTGTCCTGTCATGGTCTTTCGAGGCGCGGGACAACAACAGACGTTACGATTATCGGCTAATTCTATCACTCATATTTTGCTGGATCTTTGATACAGTCATCGCGACTTTATTTCAATCGCGATTAAAGGGCGCAACTTGTCGTGGGGCACTGCCTGCTTGCACTCTTCAGGCGATCATTCAATTAGCTGACTATGAAAAAGCGCGTGTGACGAAACGCGGCACAACTACCACAGCTACAGAATATCGTTTCCGAAATAAAAGAAATATGCTTCGATGGCAAATGTGCCCGAGAAGTTATCCCGCAGGGACAGCAGACAGGCGTACGGACCGTAAGATCGCTGAATCAAAAGTCATGCGTTATGCCTGGCACTCCTGACGACATGCAGCACCAAATTTATGCCGGCTTAAATCACCGTTATGAAACCCCTACTAAGATGAGTATCCCCGTCGCATCACTCGCTCGAACGGCATCCTCTGTTCAACCATTGTTGATCACTTCGAATCTCCAAGTTCCTTTGATCCTCAGTCTTGTTTCGCGCTAATTAGTTGTTTGTTGTATAATAATCTGGGCGGTCAATATCTCGCCAACTTCAAGCGCATGCACCCTGTTCGTTTTTGTCATTATGCATTAATGTTTTCGTAGTCTCAACTGCTCATGACCATGCATCTTAATCACCATGTCTCCAGCCGAATCAACGGGGAGGTGCCGGAGAAAGCAAGAACGTTCCTTTTTTGTTTGATTTGTGGCGTTGTGAGAAAACTTATTTGCGAACGGTGACATATAATGAGTAAAAAAATAAAGAAAGAAAACAACGGGTGTACTTTACCGCGAAGCCTTCAAGCGTGCCCGTGTCGTTTTCTTTTCCTGCCAATGCAGCTACCAGACACAGAAAGCAAATAGGCAGAACAAGGAAGAAATGGATGAGGGGAAGAGAGGAGGGGGTGTCGAGAAGGGGTCGGGGCTGGAGCAAATACATTTAGGATCCCAAATTGTGTCTACGGGACATTAGGCGTCGACAGCGCGCGTTGTTCCCACGGGATGCTTTAAGAGACGATGTTTCGTAAAGAGAAGGCATGGTTGGGTAAAACGAGGACACAGAAAACGGATAGGCGAGGCAGCTTCCGCTGAAGAATTGGTGATCAAATGAATGAGAATAATCCTGGCTGCCTTCCCTCGACACATTGGCGCTTACCACTTCTCTCTGTCTCGGTCGCTTGTCTTCTCTCATGGGTCCTTTAACAGGGCGAGCGAATTTCTCCTACGATGCATTGTTCCCTCGCACGCGCACCAAATGCTCTGCCAGCAAACTTCCCGGTGCTGTAGCCTCGTTTAGTCTCCTATCCAAATATTTCGTTACTATGATACCTGTTTTGACGTGACGTCACCATAAAGCACTTACAGCCTCATTATTTCGAATGACATGAGGCATACATTTGAGGAAAAGAAAATAGGGCCTTGCAGCTGCCTAGAAGTACTGGAACGCCATGTGCGCAGTGCGACAGTCTTCTCTTGCATATGCGACCAGTATCAAACTTCATCAAAGACGTTAATAGGCATTATCGAATTGCCGCCGCCATTTTAATTATTATTGTCTTGAATTACTTACTAACAGCACGTGAGAAACAAGGAGACGCAACGAGACTATAAAAGAAACACGTACCCAAACGTACAGCCGCGCTGGGTAAAAATTGTGCTTCTGTTTGAATCGTAATTTGGAAAATGTTATCGCTTCCACAATAAATTTCGTTTCCCTAGTTGCTATATCTGTAATAGCAGAAATGCAAGAGCCTTCTAATAAAATAAGCGCAAGAACACTGCAGGTAACGCTGTTCAGCACAAGGCTCCTGTAAAAAAAAAAAAAAAAAGCAGCTATCACGGTTCCTGACACGCGGGTCATGAATAATTCCTGAGGCCACCGTTTATGCGGCCGGTGCGCATTTAAAACCTCTTTTCGAGCTGACATCTGCGGCTCTCTGCGCGGGGAGAGTTGCAAAGGCACGGGTAATTAACAAACGGCGGCGTTGGCAGGACCGATTCTTCCTACTCGTACGCCTTTTCTAAACCTTTCGCCCGCACGAAAAAGGAAGGGGAAGCGGCGGAGACAAAGTAAACCGTTCTTTTGTGTAATCGCCGGGAAGCTCTTCGCGATGCGGGGATTATGCGGGCATGAGAGAACCGAGCTAGCCGGCTCACTATTTGTCAAGCGTGCGAACGCAAAACGCTTTGCTCCACTCGTGCAGTGTCCCACGCCGGTGCGCCTTGTCTGAGGCAGCGTGCTTCGGATACTCAAGCGTCGTGTGCCGCGTTTGGCAACGAGAAAAATACGAAGAAGAAGTAGAGAAAAGAGACACGCAGAGAACAAATGGGTGATTCCTGTACGGCGGCAAGCCCTTTACCAGCATTTCTTGCTCTTCTCGAACGCACTACATTGAAAAATTTTCGCGCGACAGAAACCAAGCAAGAATGCCGAAAAGCGAGGCGCCGGGTGTATGGCGCCCCCAGCACGGGGTCTGTTTTACACTCCCTCGCTTTCAGCCCTGCGGGCCCATTAGTTATTCTGTCGCAGAGAGCAACTCTCGCACGCCTCTTCCTTCTTCGAGACCATTGGCCTTGCCCCACTTCTCCTCTTGGCTAAGCAGTTTGCAGTATTTAATGTCCCCCAGCAGATGGTTCTGGCAGGCGGGGGAATATGAGAGTCGGCGCTCCCAAGTGTGAACGACTAACGGCCTCTGTGTCGTGCGCCGGCCTCGCAAACTTCTTTCTTATTTCTCTGGTGTGCTTCAAGGCGGCACAACAGGCGGGGGTTGCGTACAGTGTTTTCTTCGGTAGCTCGTTGGTCAAGACGCGTCGCACTGTTGCGAAGGGGCACAAGTGGAAGATGTCCTGACGTACCACTTCCATTAGTAGCTAAGGAAGGAAACAGCCGAGCATATGTACGGCCGGCTTTGGCGAGTATTATGTGTTAGTCAGTCCCTCCACTGTTTTCCTGTGTGCATAAAGTTTGCCGCCGCCGCTGCTCTGGAACTTTAGGTGTGAAAATTTTCATGAAGCAGGTTTTTTTTTCTTCTCTACCTTATGATGAACGAGGGTCTTTCGTTTCCAAAGGAGCAAGCAGTTAGTATAAAATAAGCTCGTACAAAAAAAAAAAAGAACATTGTACACGGAGCCAAATTAAGTAACGTTTCTTTTCATGCTGTTCTATTGATAACAATTCTATTCATTCATTCAACGCTACTGTCGAGTTCTCCAATCCAGGCGACGGCAGGGGTATCACTTCGTGTGAGCCAATGGCAAAGAAAAATAAAATGAAATATTGAAAGAATTCAAACTTATGATGCCATAGTTTCTCAAGACCGTTTTTCAATATTGTAGCAATGGCTTGAAATACACGAAGTACAGACGTTGAGGATGGTGCGCAACGCCGAATGTGACACTAGATGCACTATCTATAAAGGCTACCTTGTGTAAGGCTAGCTTGTGTCGGCGTCGTTCTTTTCAGTCCTGTGTTCTTTTTGTGCGCTAAAAAAGTTGTTAGCAAGGAGGCCGCCTGAATGAAGGCACATCAGAAATGAGATCCCGCAATTCTAAAAGGTGTGATGTTTATTGCTGAGATAAAATTTTGCACTCAAATATTCACCTGCAACCTGGTCGTGACACCGCTAAGATAGAAATATAAGAGGGGACAAGAGAGAACGCAGAAAGTTTGTTTTGATGTAAAGCCCGCGGAAAAGATGCTGCTTTGTTCTACTGTGCGGAATAGTTGCGAGACGAGACTATAGATAGAGGTAATAAACCGTTGGCAGCACGCAAGCTGCCTTGCAAGCTGCGCCTGTAGAGAGTGGAGTCGGGTGGTCACAGGCGAGGAAGACGTTCGCTCAACAAAGA
This sequence comes from Dermacentor variabilis, assembly GCF_050947875.1. Lineage (NCBI taxonomy): Eukaryota > Metazoa > Arthropoda > Arachnida > Ixodida > Ixodidae > Dermacentor > Dermacentor variabilis. The sequence goes on along the minus strand of NC_134571.1, from coordinate 76,665,711 downwards.
ACCAGAGTACACTATCGTGTCAGCCAATCAATAAGAAATCGCGTTAGTCATAAGCAGAGCGTTTCTGAACCCACCAAAAGCTTTCCAGCGTACTACTGTGGAATATTAATTGTAGGATCTACATTAGGGTTGCTTTAACGGAAAACGAAGCTGTTCTTGATAAAGAGTTTAGAAGTAAATCAGAAATGCAGGTGCACATTAAAATTCATATGGGTTCTGCTATTTAAGGCAACAAATTACCCTCTATTTTGCATGCTCTTTGTGTACGGACACCCATCCCAACAGTTGTGCCTCTAAAATTTAAAGCGTGCTAGCAGTATATTAGTGTAGTTCAGCAAAGAAAAAAAAACACATATGCCTGAGGACACTGCAGCGAGGACAGCCACCCGGGAAAAGGCAAGCTCGAAACAGTAAATTTATTTTCGCGTATTATTTGTTGCCTGTGACCTTCAGATTGTATGGCAAGAATATCTACCTTATAACATCATAACATCATAACAAGAAAGGTAACATAAAGCATGCCCCAGGAATTTTCAGCGGGAGACCAAGGAAGTAAGCACTTTCGACAGGGGACCAATAGGACCAATATAACCGGTTTGCAGGTTTTTCCAACCCCACTGTATTATGCCTTGTGACCCATCTGGAACGTGCCGCCTTCCCCTGCACACAGTCCATTGAAAGCTGTGAAAGGTCTTTCTCCTAGCCTTTTGTCGCAAAGGAGGCAGGCATGCGACAAGCGCAGCGCTCGTCACATTGTTGACCACTGCGTTTTTGCACCTTGGTTACTTTAGCGACAATGCTTATACTCAGCTGCAGACTGCTTATTCTGCTTCTAGCCATATATCTTATTTTCAGGCGAGTTGGCATTGATGATTTTGCCGCTTCAATATATCTTGTGGTGCGGCTTCTTGTTTTTCGTAGTACCGCCATGGCTGCACAAATTTTGCGCACAAACTAAGGGAGAAAGCATCATACACTTGGCGCATTTCAAGTGATAAAGGCAACTGAACCTCTGACATGGACATGCCAAGCCTATGAACGCGCCCCACCCATTGCTTTCGCTTCACCTCAAGAACGCCACATGGCAGAAGATGGATGCAGTATATGCCAACGCTGAAATGTATAGTTATTAAGTGTCGGTACGACTTCTCAGCTCGATATATGCGCTGGAGTCTACACTTACCGAACTTGAAGAGCTCAAACCGCTCCGAGGCTTTCAAGCTCCAATGATTTGCACATCAGGTGAGCACAATAAACATAATCGGACGTATTACATTATTTTGAGATGAACAAAAAGGGAAGCTTATTTCGTACAATGTGCGTCTCAACGGCTTGACACGTCGAGCGAATGGAATTATGGAATACGTTTAATAGGAATTTCGCATCAATCAATCGCTCTTTTTCCTCTTAGTGTTGTTAGTCGCACCAGCAGGTCGAATTCTGCAGAAATCACGTGGCGTGGCGAAATCCGAGCAGTAGACTCGGGGCGAAATAATCCAAGGTAGCTAAATCGTCACAAAATGAGGAATTAAAAAAACGCCTGGTGCATTAATTCCCATTGCGCTAATGCGGGGAACTCATTCTAAATGGAAAACAGAGAGAGAGAGAGATAGAGAGGTTGAACTATGCATAAATGTTTTTGCGCAAATGACATTACAGGAATCTAAAAAAATAATGGTATACGCATGGAATTTCAGGAAGCATGCGATGTTAAAATGCTTCTGCCAAAGACGTAAAATCAAAATTTTCTCAACGGTGCACACACGCAAAGCTACATTATCAAAATCTAGCATGGGCGCAGGGAAATAGGGACCTTGGCACTCAGAAAGAAAGCACGAGAGAGGAAGAGAGAACGAAATAGAGAAAAAAGGGACGTTAGCAAGTTTTTATCCCCCGCTAAGGAGGCAAAGGAAAATAAGTTTGATAACGAGAGTAAAAAAAAAAAAAAACTGTATATGTCTGCGCACTGAGAAAAGTTTTTCAGGACATGGACGGGGTGGCCTGGTCAACCATAAACTAGCTCAAACAGTTGCCGAATGTCATCATACCTTGCTGGTGAAGCAGCGCACTCACACGGACACGGCGAAGACACACAATAATACACGACACTCGTAACTATTTTATTTCAGAACGCATACTTCATATTTATATACCTGCGCACCCTCAGGCGTCAGAGATAATCAAGGCAAGATCAAAGGCATTTTTCAAATTCGTTTGTCCACGCGTACTCGAGCGTCAAAGATAGGCACCTGTCTATCACGGTGTACAATCCTTTCCTTTTTGTTGCACCCCTAACAAACAGTGCGCGCGGGTAAATGAATTTGAAAAATACTTTAATCTTGCCTTGATTATCTTTGACGCCTGAGGGTGCACAGGTATATAAATATGAAGTATGCGTTCTGAAATAAAATAGTTGCGAGCGCAGTGAGTGCCGTCTTTTCTTGTGTGCCTTCACCGCGTCCGGGTCAGTGCGCTGCTTCACCAGTAAGGTATGACGATTAATCACCAACTAGCCCAACTTTCCACATTACTGAGCTATCAAATGTGTTTTCTGCATATTTTACCTGGGTTTCGTCTATTTATTTACGTTGATTTACGTTACGGTAAACAAAATGAATGAATGAATGAATGAATAAATGAATGAATGAATGAATGAATGAATGAATGAATGAATGAATGAATGAATGAAACTCGTGTAGTTCTTCATTATTTCTCGACGGCTGTTAAGAATGGCGGAGTTAGCACAAAGTTTAGCTTTTTCATTATTCCTTGCCCCAGCTAGGCTGCCTTCCGGTCTGAGTGCTTTTGTTTTCACTGGCTGTCACGACCTGTCAAGAACTAGACAGCGACAGTACTTTCTAGTTTTCGTTAACAAAAGAAAATTACGCGGGATGGCTTGAAAAATGATCATCTCCAGTTTGGGCCCGAGGCCTGGCGACGGGACATAATCTAGTCTGAAAATGCGAAACACCGCTTGCATCCTTTTATGCTGTGTCAAAACGCCCCGGCTTTGCCAAGAGAAACGCTAGCCAAAGGTCTGTTTTAACGAGCGCAGTGTTAACAGCGAATAGGAAAAGGAAAGAGCTAGAATGGCGTTAAAAGAGCGAAAAAAAGTAGTTTAAGAGTTTTCTTAACCTAGAAAAATATATTCATTGACCCCATTCTGATTTACGCTTCATAGCGCCGCGGCGGACCATGAAATCTGATTTCTTTGCTCGCCCTTGTGAAAAGAAAGTGGTTAATTTCCTTCGCTCCGTTTCAAGCGCGTCTCTCTCTCTCTCTCTTACGCGCACTCTTCCGAAGCGTAAACATGCGCGCCTGTCATAAAATGGTGACGACGGTTTCTCCATATTTCTTTGTATTGCGCGCATTTTGAACATTGCGCTCGCGTCTTGAGCAGGCGTTTGATACAGCTGGCGACGTTCACGCAATGAGAATGCTTCGCATACTTTCTTATCCTACTTTAAAACTTTCTACTTTTTACCTGAAATAGCACCCTTTGAAGAGAGCACTGATATGACTGGCGCTGAGAGAGGTTGAGAGAACATTTGTTAAGGAATTTTCCTAGCTATCTTAACGGCTTCCCCAATAGCTTTCCAAACAAGGGACACAAATCAGTTGAGGAAGATGTCCACGCATTCTTTCTGATCGGAGAAAGAAACATGGTTGTTGTAAAGTACATGCGAAGCTGCACACAAAATGCGGCACCAGAGTCGTGTATGAGTTTCCGCTGTCTTGTGGCAAAAGATATGTCGGCCGGACTGCGTGATGCGTAAATGAGCGCGCGCGGGAACCTGAGCTGTCACTGAAAGGTAAAGACGGAATGCATTTACCTAAGCACTTTAATTCACATCCGTGTAAGCCGCGACTGGACAAGGTACGGATTCTTGGAAAAAGCAAGGACACCACTGCACGTGAATTATTAGGGGCGCTTCACATTAAAGAGCGAGGTTCGTCTTATACTGGCGACACATCAGTTTTACTTTTGAACGCAGAAAGGTTTTTTGATAGCCGGCTGTGATTAGGGTGTTGTGAGGTTGAAGCTGTTTTCTACGTTGGACTTGCGCTTGCGTGTATATGTTGTTTGTTATACAATATAGAATAAACAGTCAAAACTTGTTCCCCTTGTTCACTTCCATCGTTGTTTGCGCTAAGCGATCTTATTTCTGATCTACTCAGCAATATGAACCTACTATCCCAGCAACATGTACTTCTGTACTGACACAGCAACACACGAAGAGCTTAGCGTAACTTCGCGTTATAACGCGCTAGCTTATGGCTGTCCCACATTTACGTTTTGGACAAAACTGCGAATATTGGAAGTGAAGAAAAGGGAAAGTATTGGAAAATTATCTGTTGCTACCGCGGATACCACTTAGCAGAGTAAACTAAACCATAGGGCCAAGATGCCCCTTCAGGTTGTCCATTAAGCGCCGACAAACGTCGCTGTGTCGAAATTATCGTGAAATCCCGTTTTGAGATCCTGCCATCGTATAGACATGCAATGCGCGCTTGAATGAATGACAGCGCACATCACAACGCAATGTGCAAATAGTAACTAAGTTCTTGCTTTCAATCCCTCAACCATTTACGTGCCCAACTGTACTGCAGCGACGAATATTCTTTCGAGTGGCATTAGTATTTTAGACAAAGGAGTGTCTATACATTACCTTGCTACGTGCAAACGCACAAAGAAGGTTTCGGTTTTACCGACTTCGTTTATCGAGGCCGGTGTCTCATCATTTACCCACGTCTTTATGCGGTTCTGGCCTAATACGCTAAAATTGCGGCGTAATTACTGCCGCTTCGTAATGAGAGGCCACTTACCCGCCCTGACATGGACGTCACCACTGACGACAGAGCCGACGCTGTTCCGCGCGCCGCATCGGTACACTGCGGCGTGGATGTCCTGTCGAAAGTCCTCGGCGCGGAAGGGCGAGAAGACGAGCGCGCCATCCTGCACACGCACGTGACGCAGGCCCGGAATGTCCGGTGCGGGTCCCTGGGAACCGACGCGCCACCACCAGACGTCGGGCCGAGGCACGCCCTGCACGTCGCACGGCACCACAGTCTGGGACGAGTTGAGGAACTCCACTCGGCCAGGGGGCGCTCGGATGAACACGGGACCGTGACGCTCTTCACGAGCGGCCCTCGCTGCGTGTACAGAAGAGGAGGTCAGAACGGATCGGGGAAAAAAGATACTGGCAAGTGAGAACACCAGAAGAAAGCGATATTTTAGGCTTGCAAAGTCAAAATTATTGCGAGGAATAGAAATTGTACAAATGTTTGGCGAAAGGTCGAAAGGCAAGTGATGATTCATTGATGATTAGTGATTCGTACCTTACCCGCAGCGCTATTGAATGTAACAGTAAGTTAGTGGCCTTGAAAGGACCGCTTTCATTCCTGTGAAGAAGTTCTTTATTCGGATGAGCATATACTCAGGATAAAGCGTCCTTTTCATTTATTATTATTATTATTATTACGCTAAAGCTACAGCAAGGACGGAAGAAGAAGAGGACGAAGTGCGCTTGTGTTTGGAGTGACTTGGTGTCGGCGCGGCAACACTTCTCCAATTTTCATCAATTCATCTTTGAATGAACGCATCCCATCGTAACAGTTTTGGTGGAGGTGCGGGGTAAAGCAACGGCTCCCCCAAAGAACGACGGCGACTATATCGCAGAGGCGCAATCATGGAACTTCGCTTAAGTCGCCGAATTGCCGGGCGGCCACCAGAAATAGGTTCCGATGGCAACAACCCACCACCGTCTTCCAGCGTCCCATGGCATCCCTACACCGAGCCACGAACCTTTGCCGGAAAAGCTGGAGCAGGTGTACACCGTACAGCTTAACAACGTTGCCTTCTTCCTCAAGGGAATCGCATCGGTGTGGCTAGAAAACCACGAAGAAGGCGTGACAACGTGTGAGAAGCTCGTACATGAAATCAAGGAGTGTTTCGGAGATCCGGCAGCTAAAAAGAAGCGTGAAGAGCAAACACTAATGCTGCTATCTCAAGTTCCTGGTAAAACCTACACGAGGAAGGGCTCAAGCTGTGGAAGCGCCTCGATCGTCAGATGACAGAAGAGCGCAATTTGGCCATCTAAAACAGATCACCGAGTACGTGCACCGGTTCCTCATCGGAAAAGGCAGTCTGGAGTCCCTAAGTGACGTTGGCCTTTGCCCGGTATTGCGGCGCCGTTCAACGTCTTCCTTGGGCATGACGGCTGTTGACTTCAATGTTCCGATGTACACTTTTGCGTCTCTTTCAGTCTTTCTTGTGCTTGGCGTGTTTAAACATATTACGTAAAGTAGACCTCAGACAATGCAAAGCAGCATAAACCTAATGTTGTCTGTCTGTCTGTCTGTCTGTCTGTCTGTCTGTCTGTCTGTCTGTCTGTCTGTCTGTCTGTCTGTCTGTCTGTCTGTCTGTCTGTCTGTCTGTCTGTCTGTCTGTCTGTCTGTCTGTCTGTCTGTCTGTGCGTGCCTGCGTGCGTGCGTGCGTGCGTATTTAACCTCCTTGTAGAGTATAATATTGGGTGTGCGTCGGGCAGATCTTGCCGCATTTCCTTCCGCTTTTCTCTATAACTTGCTAATAACACATCTCGGACGCACACAAGACATATAATTGGTTTGAGCCAAGGCCCGTCACGAAGCAGTGGAAGCACTAAGTGTAATTTGATATCGCGAGTAAAATGCATTTAGATGCCCAGAGAAATATAATATATCCTGGCTTTAATTACTGACATATTTGATCGATGAACTTGTGTTGAATGCCAGCTTTCTAGAAGTAATAGCCTCGTTGTCTGAATGACGTCGACCGCTGTTAGCGATAAACTAGAGGCTCTGCGGATCCAGCAAGTAGTGCAACCTCATTCAGCCCGAGGGATGATTTCATTAGAATTTAACTCCTCCTTTCAGTTACGGCGAGACAAGATAGAAAGAGAGACAGGCTGTTTATTATAAAGAAATAACAGATTTTGTCTTGCTCGTGTAGAACCACTGGCATGCTACTCTTTATAGAGACCGGGAATGGAATGAAAAGATTCCAGAGGAAAGAGAGAAAAAGAAACAGAGAATAAACATAAATAATAAATGCACAAGGGAACCTGATACTAATGAAGCAGACACAATTTGTTAACGCGCGGTTCAGAATTTGAAAGTGGACGCCGTTTTACCAGATAGTGTTGCATTATATATTTCGTAGAAGCCGGCGAAGATAGGTAGACTGGCTTTACCTTTTCGAGATGTACAGTGTAAAATAACAGACGTCATAGTAACAATTTTGGGATTAACTCTTACCATCAGATGTTTTCATTTTCGTGCCTGCTCGAAAGGCATATCTGTTCTGGGCACATCTGCTCTGGGCACATCTGCTCTGGCAAATGTGCCAAGCAAAGCAAGCACCCTAAATGCTCTTGCCGTTACCGGTTCTCGTAATAGCAATTTCCTGATAAGGGGCATACCATTATAGCAACTAATCTACCATTTCGGTCATAGCATAGGCACATATTTTAACAGAGGTGAGTCGGCCAGGATTCAGAACATAGGAGCGATCAGTTTTGTGATCTTGTGCACTTTAAAAGTATAGCTGGTCCTGTTTATAGCCGGCAGACGTCTCAGTGCAGAAAGTGCAAATCCGCATCAGAATTCTTCATGAACTCTAATGTTTACAGCAATATGTGTAAGTTTCTTGCAAACTTGGCGCCGTACCTTTATACGGTTCTGGTACAAGATTGGCTTCCGCAAATAATTCATGGCCGGAATGAAAACCTTGAAGAAAAAAGAAGTCAGAGTCTTTACTCTTATTCTTCCTAAAAAATTCGAAAGTTGGAGTTCGGAAAACTGTGAGTCGGGGACGGACGTTCAGCAAGTTTGTCTACGTAGAAAGAAAAGCCGTACTTTACTTTCCTCAGGTTAATGCATAGCGTTCCTTCAGCAACCCGTATCTGGACGCATTCGACAGACAGCTCCATCAAATGTCCCGGAAGCACATCTGTCAATATTAGCGCAAGCTTTCTTGCACAATATTCTCCAATACTCGCCACCGCTTCCCCTCTTCCTTGCAGCAGTGGATTGCGTTGCCAATTCTTTAAGTGCACTGGAAACCCTTTGCGGAAGTAAGTTTTGCACGCGTCTCCTTTTGCAGTTATGAGCCAGATTTGGACAAGCACTCCCGACCTGGGTGATTGAAAGTTGAAAGAGGAAGCGTAACGGTTGCCGCATAAATATTTCTTTGCCGGATGAAGCTAGCAGTCATGCACCTTGTGTCTTCGATTACACCAACACATATATTGAAATTTTCTTACGCAGCTAGCAGTTTGTCTCACGCAACGTACAAGCTCTCTCTCGATTTCTTTCCCCAGCTTCGCTTATTTGTTGTGGTTGTCTCAGGCTGACCAAGAGCAAGGTGGAGAGGTTCTCCGTTTCTATCGTGTCAAACTGCCGAGCTCGATTCGCGTTCCTGGCAAGTATTCTTTTATGTTCCTCATTCTTTGTTCCATTCTTTTCACGTTCCTCTTCTGTCGGAAACATGCCTCTCCAAGCATTTTCAGACGACCAAAGGCGTGCTCACCCAGGCCTCGCCGCAATATCCTCCAGCGTGGACCTGGGGCTCGATTGAAGATCGATACATAAGGAACGCACTCTCACTGAGTTGGAAGGGATCATAACTTTGGAAGCGCTAGTTTCTCCTAAGCCTCCGAGTTTGCAAGAGCGACAGCACCCGCTAGTGCACGCAGACATATACACAAGCGTTGCACAACAGTACGCACGCATACTTGCGGGGCAGGCAAAGAAGGGAGTGAAAGTAAGCCGTCGAGATGGCAAGGCACCGGATGTTGGGCGAGGTGTCTAAAGGAACAAAACACCCAAGTGCGTTACTCCTTTGGACGCGCGCGCGCACACACACACACGCATACATTTCAACGCGTTATTTATTTAGTTAATTTTTACACGAAATAGGGTAAATATGAAAAAAAAGAACCACAAACTTGTGTTTCCTTTGTTGCCTAGCTATTCGTTAGATTGTCAAATCATTATAAGTCATACTATAAGAGAGAGAGAGAGAGAGCAAATGTTAAATGGAAAGTAGGGAGGTTAACCAGGACTGAGCCCGGTTGGCTACCCTACTCTGGAGGAAAAGGAAAAGGAGACGGAAAGTATAAAATAAATGAAAGTCCGCTGGGGATATCATTCGGACACTCAGTCCGGATCACAGACGCTGACTCAATCCGGTAGCTATCAAATATCGTAGCAGCGCTTTTGTGGTCTTTTGTAGCTGCGAAATGCAAGGCCATAGTCCCAAGATCTTGTTCAAGGTGAACTGCTTTCTATCTAACTGATTAGGAGCTGTGCAGAGGTCACGTCTTTCATTTTGAAAAGACGAGCAGTAGCACAGTAGATGTTCTATAGTTTCCTCGACACCGCAGGCATTGCACTCGGCGCTATCAGCCATTCCAATCAAAAAAGTATATGCATTGGTGAATGCGACGCCCAAGCATAAGCGGCACAGCATTTTTTCCTCATCACGCGGAAGCCCTGGTAACAGCCGCGGTTGCATAGATACATCGAGGGGATGCAATCGATGTTGAGTGAATTCAGGTGTGTGCCACTTCTTCAATGTCATACAATGCGCTAGCTTGCTTAAGTGTTGGGCTGCTTCAGTCCACGATAAAGGTACAGAAACAAGGGTTGCTCCTTCGCATGCTTTCCTAGCAGCTACGTCAGCGAGGTCGTTGCCGGAGATACCGCAATGGCCAGGCAGCCACTGAAACGCGATGTCGTGTCCTTTCGCGATTTTTCGGTGGCGCATTTCTCGTATGTCCTACACGAGTTGTTCACAGGAGCTGCGACGAAGGGATGACAGAAGACATGGTAAGGCTGTCTTCGAATCGCAGAATATCGCCCATCGATTAGCCGGTTGGTCGTTAATATATTCAACGGTACCTCGGAGAGCAACAAGCTCCGAACCGGTGGATGCTTTCAAGTGAGAAATATTGTATCGAATACTTATTGATCGTGATGGTATAACCATTGCGCCGGTGGAACTGGTCTGAGTGGAAGAGCCATCCGTATATATGTGGACTCGGTCAAAGTAGAAAGTGCTCAAACAATCCAGAGCTGCTTGCTTCAGGGCCAAGGTAGGCAGGGCTATCTTCTGTCTTATCCCTGGAACCGTAAGACGCACTTGAGGCTGTTTTAAACACCACAAAGCTGAGGTTGAACGTGCTGATGGTGTAAAGCCCGATGGTAGACAGACACGATGGATGCTGACCTCGTTGGAGAAGGACGCCTGTGGTCGTTTACTATACTATACTAAAAAGTCATACTATAAAGCTGTCCAGTGTCCCAATAGGAACCCTGGACAGTTTTATCTAAACGTTCTGTGCGATTCAGGTCAGAGCAGTGTATCCTAACAAGGTGGTCACAGCTTAAGCACCTCCATGGAATTTCACTGCAAAGAGCGTCGATCAAGGGGCTTTGCTCACAGCCGCTTAGCGCCCGTGAGCGTGCGGACGACGCTCATGCCGCGAATGGGAAATGAAATGCAAGCCTCGCTACACTGCCGAGCCCATAGAGTTTCATATTACTATACCTAGAGAGAAATCTGGCGGTGCGATCGTTCAACCATCATGGGAATGATGGGAAGTACAGGCTTCGGATTGGCGTTCTGTTGACTGGCGAACTAGTCTACAAGTATTTTTTTGGCAGTTTTGGTTTCGCTGCAAGCGCACTTGCAGTGCAGTGGGATAGTGCAACGCAAAGCTCTCTGCCTTTTTTTATGTTGCTCGAAGTGGCGATGGCGCGCTGGGCCAGCGACTGGGACGACGTTTGTGTCGTGGTGTGGTGTCGAAGCCATGAGGAGAAAGCGACGGCATCGTAAACGATGAAAGAGCATGTTTTGAGCGTTTAGACCTTGGTTTGTTAAGTGTGTTAGGTTGGCGCTGTAGCGTTACGGTCTTTGTGAAACTTCAGAAATGAAAAAAGAAGGTGCTACTGATACAAGACATATACAGTTGTACTTCTGGTGGCTTGACAATGAAATTTTATTGAGGGTTTCATTATGCATTGCTCGTTTGTGTGCTCATTGAAATGAGTGTTTTAGGACTGAGAACACAAACTTACTTGTGGTGTCGCAAAATGGGCACGCCGTAACGCTTCGGAAGCGATACGTCAATATAAAATATGACGAAGCATACTCGTAGGAGGCCACTAGCGTCCTTGCTAGCACTGCAGCAGATGTGCTTAAAAGTACTTGAAGACGTTCAGCAATCGTGACAGCCGACGCAGCCTTTCGAAAGAGCGAGAGAGTTCGCAAGTGCTCGTCGTCGTCTGCGAGAAAAGTCACGCGTTTGCAGCGAGCAGGCGTCGTAGCAGATGACACTTGCAGCATTCCGCTCAAGGGCGCAACTCTTTCCCACAATACAAAATTTTTATTACCATAAATACTTGATGAGTATTTTTATGCAAGTACATGCACGATTGTTACTGCTGTTGCAAAAATAAATAAATAATTATTCTCTGGCGTTAAATCGGAAATAGAATCGCGCAAGAATGCGTACCCTGGTGTGTCCTGTTTCTTTCTACGTCCTCGTTGAGTCACGCTTACACATTCTATTATTGTTAATTTAGTTAGTAAGCGAATGTTTACAAGTTTACACGGCCGATAAAATTGCTATCCTTACTTCGAACAGCTATCTACTAATTTGCTATCGCAATCGGTGCGTCGCCGTTCGGGAGGAACTGCGAATTTTTTGCTTCCACGTTGTTTTAAGGTTTGTAGGCAGCGGTTTTCTCGCGTCGTCGCTTTTACAAAAGGCCGCAACAACGCAGTGGTTCGAGGCAGCGCGTATACGTGCCTCTACGGCCCGCCAAGCTGTCTGCTGCCTGCTATGCCGGGCCGTTAAATATTCAAATCGCACCGGCGCGCACACTCGTCGAGAGCAGCGGAGCGCGGCCTTCCCACTTTGCGCCGTCGCTCATGTGCGGCTCAGCCAGATAACGATAGCCCCTACGCGCACACGCACGCATTCAGCGCAACGTGCAAGCGAGTTCCGAGGATGTGATTCGACGCGCCTGCCACGAAACGTCCGGGCTTTCCAGTTTATACGTGGTTATGCTATGCGGCTGCAACGCGGCGCTTGCCGCAAATATAGAGATACGCTCGAAACGGATCCGCTGGCGAAAAGAGAGAGGCTAACGTAGACAGACAGAGAGAGGGAGAGAGGCGTGGGGTCATTGCATTCGGTATTAACGCCGGTTGTGATGGTGGGGGTGGTGTGTGTTTGTGTGGGCGTGGGGGGTGACATTGCAGCAGGCCCCTTCGCACTTGCATGAAACGTGGAAGGGACCTCTGGAAAAGTATAACATGAGTCACGAAAGCGCTCCCGCGAACCCCCCGCCTTTCCCCGCTCACAAAAATAAACACAACACGTGCCGCACAATAACGTGGATAATTTATTTTTTACAGGGGATATGGCGCCCATCCGCGCCGCCCTTTTCGCAATAACATCGACGACCAGGCGGTGCGGGCGAAAAGCCGCGGCACGATTTCGCTCTCGAAATGAGCGTCAAAAAACGAGGCGCGATAATTTGCGTGGAGCCATTCGAACGCGGAAAAAGTTTCGCGCCGGCAATTCGAGCTCGCTGTAGTTCCTGGAGCGTCGAATTAGCCGTGGTTGAAGGTACACCGTGTCTTATCTGGAGAGCCGACTGCGCGGGAGGCACGAGCTCTTTCATCGCTGGCTTATACTCTACAGCTTCAGATGTACCGAAATAATAGTGGGATTGTGAACGTTATTCTGGTTAACCTCCCTGTCTTCTGCTTTTATCTTTCCTCCTCCTTAAATAAACGTGGTGTAGCGGATAAGTTATCATTTCCATCGGATGGAATGAAGTCGTTCATAATGACTTCTTGTAAAGGTTAAACGCTATGTTTAACTTCGCGACATCAAAATTTTTGCTGCTCGCTGCGGCTGTTATGACAACTTTGTTAGTAGCATATGCTCAAGTCGGGAGGAGGAAAAGGAAAAAAGGAAAGGTAGGGAGATCAACCAGATGCACGTCCGGTTTGCTACCTTTCACAGGGGAAGGGGTTTGTGTGAAGAAAAAAAAGAGAGGGAGGGAAGAAGGAAGTGAAGTTGGGGGTATGTACAAATTTTGTTATTAGGTGATGTATTTCGCTTAAGAAAAGGCCTCTTTCTCAGAAACATTTCTCATGATAGCATACTCCAATATATAGGGTTTTACAAAGAAAAGAAAGAATGAAACAACGATGTGAGGCAATAAAAATGAGTTAGGCTTAAACGCTGAATTTCAACAAGAGAGATGATTCCTATTTTATGTTGTAATTACTGCACTCTCATTCTGGTAAGTCACTAATTACTGCTAGTAATGACGTCAACCAAGGCCCTGCATGCAATGCACAGAAAGACACTGCCTACTTAATTTTCGCTTGCACGCTATTTACACTAGAAAGAACAGCTTTATTGTCCGCAATGAACATTCGTGAAAGGCTGTCATTCCTGGAGCGAAGGCACCTGCTTGAACTACGGGCGAAAGCTTCCCGGGAATCTCGCGCTACGAAGGCAATTTCAAACTTCTTCTGGGACACTGGTCTGAATGAGATACTTTAGTTTGTAGAGTGTTGAGGTGTATATTGTGTATGTTGTGTATCTGGGCCGTTCACTGTGCGTATCATCTCATTTTTCGTCTTAGCCATCTGGAGCAGCATGCCAGTATTTATTAAAGAGCCTTTCTCTCTCTCTCTCTCTCTTCCTATAGCTCAAAGTTTTAAACAGAAAAATAGCAGTGAAAGTAAGGGATATGCACAACAGCAGGGTATGAGACAGGGTCATTACCAAATCATACATGGGCTCAAAGTACCATATATATATATATATATATATATATATATATATATATATATATATATATATATATATATATACACCTTATCTTGAAAAATAAAAACTAGACCACAGTTTGTGCTTGTCCAGGTCCCAGAATTTCTTTCTTTTCCTTTTGCAGCCGTTTGTTTCATTTTGCGCTGTTACATGTGATTTGTATTGTGACCTGTGCATCAAGTATTTATTTTGTAGGTGACGTTGACAGCAGAGCCATTCGTGATAGATCTGGCAGTACAGTGCAAAAATGTGAAACACCTCCCACGAAATCCGAACTACATTTGCAGGTGATAGCTGGTGCATTAATAACCGAAATTTTGTTCTTTCATTTTAGCTTAATCGCCTTTGCGTGCCTTCTGTAAGGTGGAAGCTTTGTCATTTAGGTGTGCGGACTGGGGCTTTCACGCGGGAACCGTATGCGTAAGTAACATGTGGTACGAGGTTCAAAGGTAGTATGCTCATAGAAGGAAAGACGCCACGCATAAACCGACACAAACGGGAGAAAAGAGCAATGCTAAAAGCTATGTCAGTAGCGTGATTTTTCGCCGTGATTCAGCTGCACTATCGAATATGAATGCCTGCTACATTAAAAACGTAAGCAGTAGTTTCTTACGCTCCGTCGTCTTGATTCGTCGATTATCCTTGTTTTTTTCAGCACGAATTCTCTGTGCTTCATGACCTTGTAGTGGGATGACAAAATTATTTCATTGATACCTCCCAGGAATTGTCGAAAACTATTCCGCTTGCCACCTTGAGTCAGCGCAATTCAGTACGCTTTCAACGGCACCGTAACTATAAAGTGTGAACAAATTCACGTGAAGCTATACTCTGGAAGCAGGTTTAAATAAAGGTTTGTTATACAGCTAATTTAATGAATATTTTTACCCTACAACGAGTTGAAAGACCGGAGTTGTGGCGAAATGCCCAGATCGACACAATGCCGTTAACTATTGCTAACCAACGAGATCTAATTGTTGCATGACTGGGCCATCGAATGTTTGTAAATAATAGTAGTGAAGAGGAAAATGTGGGGCGCGAAACGAAAAAAAGGAAAGAAGAGAAAAAGAAAAGAACGCGGAGTGACCAAGATAAAAGGAGGAGCTGTCGGTGATAATCCTTTCTTTGAGCTGACGGCAAACGTCAATGGAATTGGAAAACAATAAGACACCGACGAAACGAGAGAGCCCTTTGTAATTGCAAAATCGATGCGCGCGAAAACATTAGACGGGTGAACGGGTTCGTTGAGTTCGCTGAGAAAAAAAAAAGGAAAGAGAGAGTGAGGGGAGGGTTATTCCTCGACAGCGTCGCACCACGGTCGTTTCTTAAAGTATGATGATAACTGCTGAGCCTACTCAGCGGGGAAAAAAAAACAAGAAAGAGAGTGAGAATGTGAGAATGTAAGAACTCGAATCGCGCAGCCTTTGGTTTGCTTTTTTCCATCTATGAGACCAACTCATATATGAAAAAAAAATTATCGGAAGAAAATGATCGCCGTAGAAGGAAGTCTCGGAGAGAACTTGTAGTGCGTTCTTCGTCTTCCTTGCGCAGAGTGGTTGGGGTCTGTGACATCAAAGGCGAATAGAAAATGTAAGTAAGAATGAAACGACAGCGAACGGGGTGTCGGCCTTTTTCGAAGGCGATGGAACAAATGGAAAGAACTGCTCGGAAACGCAAGTTCCGCCGCGAATGGTGGTGACGGCCCGCCTACGGAAGACTCCTCAGCTCGCGGCGATGTAACGACGCGAAGCGGTGCGCATATGCGGGCCACGTCTGAGCATTGAGTGCAGTTTGGAACTCCGAAAAACTTTCGAGGCGAGCCCGTCTAACGTTGAATGAATCCACCGAGTAGCGGTGCGCCGTCGCATACGTGTATGGGCAATGTTGAAACTGTCTTCTATAGCCCACGTGATAGGCGCGCTGGCAGTATCTATAGACTCCATTCTAAAAGGGGCCGCAAAACTTTGCGGGAGACCATTTCTGCATGCGAAGCTTCTCGCGGCTCCTTACGAATATGCATATATACGTGCTCGTACGTGTTCTGTACTTCGTGGCCGTGAGAGTATGTGTCTTCAGAGATGCGATGTGTGAAGGCACAGTGTTTCTGTTAACGAAACATTAACGTTTAGGTGTAATTATGCGTTTGTCTAGGTTAATTAGGGAGCGTGATATGTGTCCGCCGTAAAGTGACTCTAAAGAACAATTGTTAATTAATAAAGAATTTTTCGTTAATCGCAATCACACGAGGTGATGGATAATGAACCTCATGAATTTGGTCCTCCCCTGCGGCGGGTTATTATCGTCCAATTTCATTTCCTTTGAGCTGATTGTTTCAACGCTTCAATAAAACATAACAATTAACTTTCTGGGTGCTTTCTTTGTTGTCTGTTCCTTCGTTACATTCCAACGAGAAGTGAGCTTTGTTGCACCGAATGTTTCGTAGATAACTCGTCTTCATCAAAATTTGAGTGGTCGTTGGCAAGAAGGGGCCCCTAAGTAAAGATCACGAAACATAGGGGCAGGATATGAGGGGGAAACGGTATGCGCTATAAGTGGGCCTTGATCGTTTTTGTGGTTCTTTTTGGTGGAAGGGCTTACGGACAAGTGAGAGACGGAGGAGGTATAACGAGAGACAGAAAGAAGACAAAAACAAGCAGCAAAACTAGAAGGTTAAAAAGATATTATACACAGGCGTGAAAGTGCAACACAAGATTTGAACTTTCAGTTCTTGTCGTTTGGCGAAATTAAGAGCTGTTATATTGGCTTGGCCGCGGGCACAGCTTTAACACCACTGAGCGTTGTTCCCTCTAAATGTAGTTCAACAGAAGCCATTGTTTGTAGTAGCAAACTTCATTCATAAATATCAGAAGCTACCGCTTTCCGTTATAGACGTTGCTTTAGTACTCCCCAATTGAACCAAGGCAACCTATGTTCATACAGTTTCTTCTGCACCTTAGCGAAGCAGATTTGGTAGCTTGGCGAGAACGTAATGCGAATGGTAAAGAAACGCTTTAATAAGATAGCATTTGCCATCTCGTTTCGGATGAATCGGCCTCAGTGGCAACGAATACAATAATATGCATAACGGTGCTTGAAGTTCTTTCCACCCTAGCCCTTTGATAGAAGAAAAAGGTGAACAAGCAGAGCTTCCGCAGTAATAAACATCCCACAGCACACACCCGAGGCAATTGCTTCACACCAGAATTTACGCAATGATCCATAAAAAAACCATAAAGAAAATTACGAGCAAAAGGGAGACGAACTACGCTGCCGTTCGTGACACGAAGGTCAGCAAAAACAGCAGCCACACAGACAACTTTATATAAGAAGCCGAGGTGGCGGTAGGAAAAGGGGGAAGGGGAGTTGAGAATTGCATCTGTATGGCAAACAACGAATGCCCCAAGAAAGAAAAAAAAATCAGTCCGCAATATTGCGATCAGCTCGCCCGTCTGCCCCATCCCTCGGTCACTGCAGCCTCCTCAAAGAAAGCCACCCGGATCAGCAAGGCCTAGAGCACTGTCCAAGCAAGGCCGCAAGGTCTGCCGGCAGTTCTTATTCCATTTCGCCGCACCGCTTCCTTTCCGCAGGTCTCGGGCAGAAGCCGGCCGCTTGGCGCCCACCATTCCCCTTGGCCGCGCGTTCTGCTGCAGCCCTGCACGGCGCCTCGGCAAGCAATAATCTTGCGGCCAGGGCCGTATAGGTTGCTCTGACCCCGTCTTTGTGGCCGCTGGGCGCTGCGACTTCTCGTAGTGAGGCGTGCGTTCGTCGCGGATGAATGTCGTCGTTTGCTGTCCTCCCCTTCACAGTTTGCGACAGTATGTACCTTCGTCGCATTTTGGCCTTTCTTTTTCGTTCTCCCTGTCTGCATTCATGTGGCGATTCTTCTTGTTTTTGTAACTTTGTACATACTTCTACGCGCGCGCCAACGTAGGGTTGGTTTGCTGACTGCAGCACTCGCGGGAAGATCAGAAGTTGGCAGAGCCCTTGGACAAACACAATATACTTCCTATATACACAGATGGCGGCCACACCTGCCGCAATGGGACGAAAAACGACCGAGGGAAATGTCCGTCGCGTTCATGGATACCGTAGGCCATGGTAAACGACCATTGCGCAGGACATGTAAATCCATTTGAGGAATTAGTGCCCGTACCTGTGCGAAGACGCGAGAATGCGTTACGAGTTTTACAATTACGTGGTAAGATTTAACAGCGCGGCAAGAGGCATATTTAAGCTCCTATTACACTCAGCATAATTTTTGAGCGCGAAGCGCCCTAGTATAATATTGTGAGTTATGATTGCGTCTGACAGCTCGTATTCTACAATGTTCCTCTACACGACGTCTCACATCAGCTCAAGAAAGTGGATGACAGCGCCGGCCTTCGACTAAATTGTTCTCTGCGCTTCGATGGCGCTCCACATTGATTGCTGCGTGCGCGAAAATTTTGTAGCTGTCCGCCTCTGCTTTAATGCACAGCTTTTAGAGCGTATATTCATCATGCAACTTCTTGTTCTAGGAATCCATAGCGAGCGCTTTAGAAGCGCAATCTCTTATTTTGTTGAGGGACAGCCCTGTATAGTTTCATAGGTTGAGTTTATAAGGAAGTACAAGAATCGAGGCCGGTTCTTACAAACCAAGGTGAGAGCCAATGACAACGTTCTAAGCGAAACTGTTGGTGGGTAGAGGAGAAACGTTGGAAGCGAGGAACTGGAAATTAATAAATTAGAATGAACAGTAACTCCAGGGCTATAACTTGCCGAAAAAAAAGAACAGTGTGGGCACTTTATATTTTTCTCCTTCTTTAAAAGTTTACACGGATGTGAGAGAAGGGAAGGAGGAGGGACTTCTCGCAAGCTTCCCGTAAAAAAGAAAGCAACGGCAAGAGAAATGCATAGACTGGCACATAATGCGGCGGCCGCATTTCGATAGGAGCGAAATTCCAAAACACCTGTGTACTTAGATGTAGGTGCACGTTAAAGAACCCCAGGTGGTCCAAATTTTCGGAGTCCCCCACTACGCCGTGCCTTATAATCAGATCGTGGTTTTGGCGCGTAAAAGCCTATAATTTAATAATTATACAAATAAAGAAAGAAAAGTAGGGCCATGATACAAGACTAGTAAATAGTGTCTCGATTCGCACTTCAGACCCCTGAGTCACCAAGCAAGCCGCCATCGCCCTCACCCTGCTAGACGGTCATGGGTCCGAGATCTATATATATATATATATATATATATATATATATATATATATATATATATCGATATTAAAATGGAAGTTAGGGCTTTTCAGAAGGGTTTCATCGCCAAGCAAGCTGCTCGCCTTCTTAACGGCTCGAATCCATATGCTCTCACACATCATTCAATCCACTGGTTTCCCGCTCACGTAGGGCCGGTCGACGGTGCTCCCCCAAACCTCAATGAGTCTGCTCACGAGGCTGCGCGTGACCTCCCCGACCGCGCTTCCTCTGTACGGAGCGCCGACTCGCCTGCTCCCTACGGCCACAGGGACGCTCCCGCTACTCACAACGACGTCATTAAATTCGTCTACATATATAGAATGGTCTTTCCACCCCATCACCCCAAGTTCAGTAGGGCGCAAGCCATTTCGCTTAGACTTCTACAGACCAGCATATATCCGTGCCTGTCCGTTCTCCACGAGGCTTACCCCGACGTGTATCGCGACGATGCCTTCCCGTCCTACGGGCAGACCTCCACTTTAACACACATGCTCTGGGAGTGTGGGTTGACACGCCAAGTTCATCAAGAAGAAGTAGGAGTCGCTTCTGCGTAGCCTCGCTCTAGACAAGCAAATCCTGGCTGTCCGGCGGTCGCGCAACCGGGCCAGTGGGCTAGACCTGCCGGTCCCGACGTGAGATTAGTCGGGTGCGCGACAAGTTCGCGTCCTCGCCGGACCTGCAATAAAGTTTCTTCTCTCTCTCACTCGCTCACTCACTCGCGTGACATGTGACGTGAATCAGATTACCTTGCAAGGGAAGGTTTAGTGCCAAATATGAGAGAAACTCGGCCGTGCATTTTATGAATTTTGCCTAAAATGAACTTGCTTCGTATAGGGAGGTGGGCTTCGTGTAGGTCAGGGCTCCATTTGGCCAGTAGAGAAGGAGAAGGGCTACGCAAATGGCATACTGCCGTTCTATTTGAGTCAGCATTTACAAATCGGTCGTTCCGTACCAAGAATGCATAACAACTTGATCGATTAACCTTCAGTGGTTCTAACGCTTAGTGGCCGACTTACACGAACGACGGAGAGCATATTATCCGATTCCGCTCGTAGCACATATGGACGAAACAGCGGATTCATAGTTGTTCCTGTTTGTTTCTTATGTTTATTTTATTTAAATTCCGGACTCCAGCAGAGTTGCATATCTGTGTGAGTTCAAGACCAAACAGCGTCGAAATTGTCTCAGATGCAGAATGGGGACAGGGAGTTCCCAGTGGCACATTATATGGGCGTAAATATTTATTTCCGGTAGTCTTTCGCTCTGTACTCACTAACAATGGCTGAATATAATCCTTGTACACCCAGCGGGGTGGTAAATATTGTCTTGAACAAAAAATAAGCCCGGTTCTTGCTTACAGCACTTGAATCATAAAGCCCTTAATCCCCTACTACGCTCGTAAATAACAAAAAAAAAAGAAGCAGAAGGGTTACGAATAGAAGGCTTACGGTTCTCTCCTTATTACGCCCGCGCCGTGCGCCGGCGGGGCCGTGACAGCTTTTCAATACGGACAGCGGAATTCCCCGAGAGCCCGTTTTCATCGATCTGGTTTCACGCGACACGCGTGGCGGGCTGGCCCCGAATACAGCGCGCAACATTCGTGCGTTTCGTTCCCCGCAACACGCTGCACTCGTTTCGACCCAAGCACGAAACAAAAAAGCGCTACGAATGACAGGTCTCTGCAGGGTGTGCGTGTACGCGTGCGCATACAGTCAGGTACAAAACCCGGAGGCACGGGAATCACGAGAACTGCGAACGGCGTACGAAGGAAGCGAGGAAACGAAGGCAGCACGGGATAAAAACTTTGAGCTTCGTGAAAAACGCGTCGACATTATCTAGAAAGCGCACAACTTTCATTTTTCATTCACTCTTCTTTTTTTCTAGAAGAACGCGAAGATATAGGGAGGTGGGAAGGCTTTCCGAAAGAGAGCATGAATGAAAATGAAAAAAAAGATGTGAATGTCGAGGAAACAGAAACAGGTTCAGGGAATAAAGGCTGTCGGGTTGGGCGTAAGGGGAGAGGGATCTGTTTGAGCAGCAACATAACGTAGTGTGCCTCGCCTACACAAAAACAGGAGCAGCGAGCTGGGTCTTATCGGCGGAACGAACGAAAAGCGACGTAAACAGAGCCCGGATACTAAAGACTTCGCGAAGAGATAATGGTCGCGAAGGAACTGGCACTAACGGTGGACTAAAGGAAAGCAAAAACGAGCCCAGCGAGAGCGCGAGAAAGAATAGCGCGCGTATCTCGTCGGAAGGGAACCGCCGGGGCCCCGTGTACCGAGAAATACCGAAACGGGAGGGAACAGCGAGGTTCCATTACACGCCGGGGGAGAGAGTGAGCCACATAAACGCTGCGCGCGAGTACAGTTTTCTGCTGCTGTCGTTCATCGGGGTAGCGGCGCCGCAGCGCAATGCACGCATGGAAAAGGAGGCGCCCTAACGTGACTAGAAAGTTCGATACCGCAGCCCGAACGATTCAAAGGAACCGGTCGCCCCGAGGGAGAAGAACACAAGGCCGGGAAAACAGAGGAGTGAAAGGAAAAGGCCAAAGTTTCCTTCTTTCCTTTCCTGTCGGGCACTTTTCAGCGCGACGTTCTCGGAGAGGCAGAAAGGGCGATATCAAAAAGACTTCGAGAGCTATGGAGAGATGCGTATGCGGCGCGTTCTCGTTCGTTGCGCGAGTGGCGCGGGTCGCGCATGCAATGAGACGGGCGCGTGCAAGGTATACGCGAGCAGGAACGGCAGCGCGCGACGAGCCCTCGCTCCTCCGACAGCCTCCTCCTCCTCTCCGCTCCGTGCGGCTCCACTGTGGGGCATTTCGACTGTTGCGCCGTTTGCAGCCGATGGGTGCATGCCATTCGGTCACGGAAAAGCGTGCCCTCGGAGGATACGCGTCGAATTCTTAACACCCATTACGGGCCCCGGCGCAGCGACAGAGATACAGACCATTATTTTTGGGTGGTTTCCGGGGATCCCTCGGATGCAGGCAGCACGCCAGATGGAAAGGCGAAAGAAAAACAACGAAATGGGCGTCAGGTATTCGTTTCGTCGGGGCTATATGCTTGCAGTCTAAAAGAACTACACTGCGCTCTGCGATTTGGGCTGGAAATAACGAATATACGGGGGAGAAGTAGGAGGAAAAGGGATTCTATATAACGGAGTAAACAGTGCATTATGGGAACAGCCCGCTGACATGTGCCCTTAAGTTTTTACTTTAGTGTGTCAGGTCTTTTCGGTCCCCGAAGCCATTATACGTTTCTCCCTATTACAGATGTTGGTAAATGTGTGCAAATAAGTAAAAAAAAAAGACAGAATGAAATCAGTTAAAGAGAGTCCACGCACCCTTCTTCAGCGAAGAGTTCGGCAACGTTGTCACGAGGAGGAAATATTTGTCGCGTATTTTTTTTTTTTAATGCCCCGAAAGCTTCGCTTCCAGGAATGCGAACCTTCGTGATGCTCTAGGTGCCTTCTTTCGTGCGCGGTAACGCGTTCATACGGAGCAAGCGAGCCGCTTTTATGGCGGCAGAGTGCGTATTGTGCGAAAATTTTCTTCCATGCGAAGCCCCATATGATGAATAGATAAAACACAGGGCCGAAAAGATGCGTTTAGTAATGGTACACGGAACAATGAAGTGACGCTTCGTGGCTGAGCCAGAAAACTGGATGACTGAAAGAGTTGCAAGAGAATGCGTGCCCTTGCGGTGAACGACAGGAGAGCTGACTGCATGTATATGCTTCAGGCCACCTCGCTTATTATTTCACGGAGCTGAAACATCCGCCTGGTGGGTGACGCGTATGCCATTTTGCGCTTGCTTTGCACCTCTGCTTCAATTTTGGGAGTTCGCATCTGCATTCTACTTGCACCGCTCACTGTTATCCGAGCGTCTATGATGGCAGAAGAGGAATTTTAGCAGGCTGTGAGAACCTTCTCTGTAGTTATAGATATATGTTTTACATAGAGATATACACACAAACGAAGGGGGGGGAGGTCACAACATGGAAAGGACATATAGGAAAAAGCTGAGGAAAGAGGAAAATCAGGAGGAAGGTAATTGTATAAAGAGAGCTAGAAACACGTTATAGTTATTATCGCAATCACAGAAGTTTGGTTAAAGAAAAATCAAGAATCAATGATTACGACATGAGAACAGAAACTTACAATCGGTCAGAAACATTTTACGGGAGATGGTTGCCACAAGAAATGTGAATTTCTTTTCTGTCAAAGGTACAGCGCTCTTAAGTATGAGGATCACTGTGCAGGTCAATGTAACCACTACAGACCAAAACACTGAGTTCGAGGCTATGTACCGAGGCTTCGCGGGAATGCAGCCTTCTCGCCAATCCCGTGTCCCGCAAGCATTTATGGCCTACTGTACGAATGAAGTTATAACGGGAAATAGGTTGATTCGTACGTATCAGACGTGCTGATAAGGAAAATACACTAAAACGATACAAATGTACTGTCTCTCGGCTGTGTATAGATAATAGTCGCACACTAGCCTCAACCCTATATATCCGGCAAACTCATATGCTTTACTCCATCGTAGTATGTCAATGTTGTGCCGCACGAGCACTTTTGAAAGCGGAATTGCCGGCTTGCCAGTTGAAATAGAACACATATAGCGCATGGAGGTCCTAGCATCCTCACCATTAGGACGAAAATTGCATGAAATGGGGCACTAAAGATTTGTCAAGCTAACTATTGAATAATCAAAACAAAATATAGTAGAATGAACGTGTAGTTCGATGTAAGTTCAGAATAATCTAATTTTACTTTCAACTATGGGTGGGTTTTTCTGAACATGTGCGGCACCATTAGAGCAACTCTTTAGAAAAGGCATAACTGAAATATTTTTTTAGATGTCAGAGTCAGCATTCACGCTGTCCTGTTGAATTTGGTATTTTTTATGAAAGCGAGACGATGACGTACTGAAAATATTTTTCGCATGATATAAAAGCTGCGCACGAGATCAATAGAAATGACCTTATTTACGAACAAACAGAGCTGTATGTCAGGGAAAAACAATTTTACATGGTGGACGAAACAAAATAATCAACTTCAAATTGAAGAATAAACGTTGGTTACGTCTGAGCAAGAGAACCCACAATGTACGGATTATACCCTTCATAACGTCCGAGTCCCGTCCAATTTACCACAAGTAGAGACGTCCTTGAGTTAGCGGCAGTCACAAACAGTTGGCGATGCCATTTAGAAGGCAGGAACTTACAATGTCGACGTCTAAAAGAAAAGTATAAAAGAAACTTCTCCCCCTCCCCCCTATATGGGGTTTCAGAACGCAATCCGAAAGTTAAAATCTTGGAGCCCTTCCGGTGGTCGCAGAGACGGAATCCCGTTTCGCCAGGACGTTTGTCTTCAAGAGTTGTGGACACATTTTGCGGGCAGGATTAACTCGCAAGTTGCCCTCCTTTCCCTCTTATCCTGAGCCAGTCCGTTCGGTTGTTGTTTTTCTCTGTCGGCTCCGTCGGACAGGACTCGTGCTAGCAAGGAACATAATGGCTGAGTAAAGAAAGGAAGAAAAATAAAGCGTAGTAACTGGATACAGACACACAGTGCAGTCTACGAGAGCGCTTTGTTTGCCCCCCACCCCTCCTTCGCCCCCTTTCGCGAACAAGAACAACAATACACCCGGGGCATCAGTTGTTGTTCGCTGTGGCACCATTCCAGCGGTAATTGCCAGAGCGGCGATGGAGCGGAATGCGAAGTGACGCCGCGAGCTCGCCCGGCTGCACAGCCTATAGTTCCTCCTGTGTCTCTTCCGGGCCGACAGTTCATTTATGAGGCTGGCTGCAGGCCCTGTGCGAGTTCATCCGGCGGAGCTATACAGCCGTAATCACGAAAACTCGTTGTGTAGCGGAGTCGTATATTTCCTTTCTTTCAGTGCACGCAGTGTAGCCCGTGCTCACATTCGTTCGCTTATATATATATATGTCCGCTCCTTTCCGGGTTGTCTCTGGCTTGGCAGTGTCCGTGGTCTCCCAGTTACCGAGGCCGCTCGAAAAAGAGTTGTCTCCCTGTCTCCTCAAATTCTATCCTTGCAGGGAGTATATGCGGTTTTCCTTTATGATCATACAGCTTAACTCTATTTATACTGTATTGTATTTATACTGTACTCTATTTATACTGTACTGTATCTATACTGTATCTGTATTTTTTTTTGTAACAACTATTTGGCATTGGCCTTACGTTCCTTATCGAGAGTGACGAGTGACTGTTACTACATGCCGCTGTAAGGTAAACGTAAATGCTTTGTACATTGCTTTGTACTGCTTTACTTTCCTTGTTTATGTTTATTTGTTTTTCGATTAAGATTTTTGATTTACCTTGTAGATGATTCCATGTTCCTAATGGTAGCAAGCAATACTTCGAGCATTTGCAGAGTCTGAAAGAAATTCTGTAGAATATTCGGCGTTATGCGCGACATTCATGGCTAGTGTTGAAAGTTACCTTTTTTGTAGACTTTTAAAAGGCCTTTCGTGTATCAAGACAACAATTTCATGAAAGGTTATAGAGACGTTTGCAAGCCATGCACCAGAGTTGTTAATCAGTGCTACCCGCCATGGTGACTTATCGGCTATGGTCTTGCGCTGTTAAGCACGAGGTCGGGGAATCCAATACCTGCCGCGCCGGGCGCATTTCGATGGGGCGAAAATGCAAAAACGCCCGTGTATCGCACATTGTGTGCATCTTACAATACCCCAGGCGGTCGAAATTCACCTGGAGTACCTCACTACGGCTACGTAAAATTTAGGTCGTGGTTTTGGCACCTTAAACCCCAGAATTTTTTTGTTGATCAGTGCTTCGCGATTGGCGGGTAAGAAAATAGCATGCCTGACCTCATTCAGTTCTCGCTTGGTAATTATTGCTCAAACCCATCAAGTATCTGAAATCTTCCGGGTGCTTTGTACAAGAGTTTATGAAAAGCGACAATTGAACTCTTGTACAAAACCTTTATAGAATATTGCTGAAATGGTTGAAATAAAAATGGCATCAATTATTTCGAAGATTGGCTACACTTTGGAAAGCACAGCCACACTCTTCTTTATTATTATTATTATTTGATGACCACAGGATGCTTTGTTGATGAGCAGAAGTGCGGTTTGAAGGTGCGCTTATATAGTGAGAGACGGGGGATGCTTGACACACGCAGCACTTCGCTAAAAATTCGCCGCAAGATAATGTTTCAAGAAAGAGACATACTTTAACGGATGCTGGAGGTGTTAGATGCTTCGAGAAACTGACAATATAATATCAGGTTTGGCCAGTGGCATGCCCTCGGCAAGCTCTCGGGCAGGTTAAACACCGGTTTTAGTAGGGCTCATGGTCAGCGGCAGGACTTATATAAATCCCTACACTATCTCGCCTGGTAGCCAATCACCCCGCTGAACCTGTAAACGACTGCCCCTACCTATATGGTGAATGTGTCCGAAAACATTGCAAAAAGAAAAAAAAAGCTCCTTTTTACTATAGACGTAGCCATTCATTGCGACGCAATTTTTTGGTTTTTCTTTTTAGGCTGGGCTGAAAGAAACTGGGCTGGCAAGATCGCTCGTTAGTAGCCTCTACCCCCAGACTTTCCGAATCGTCATTTTCAACGTCTGCAACACGAGCGACTTCATTCTTCTCGAGTGCACACCAGCACTGCGCGTCGTTGCTGCTCGCAGAGAGCGCAGTTCGCTATAAGGAAGTTTCTTCATTCGTCCACAGGACAACTGGAAACGAACTAAGCGTAGCAAGAAGAGCACACGCGCAAAATAAAGAAGGAAAAAAAAACAAAGAAAGCAAGAAATAAAAGAAAGAAAGAAAGGAAGAAAGGAAGTGCGTACGCGACAACTGTTTGTCGAAGGTGTCACGGGCGTTAGCTCAATGGCAGACGCCGTTAGCTCCCCCACATAGCGGAGGTGGCAGACGTACATCATCCCCCCTTCTCTGCAATGCAGCAGGGTAGACCCGGTGGGCGGAGCAGCCGCTCTTTGCTAGACGATGTTTGCGGAGAGCTTATGGGCCACACGGTCTCAAGGACGAAGAGAAAGGGTCATAACGGGAGAGGGTGGCTGGGGGACACCAGGAGGGGACGACGGGCGCTCGGCTGACGGCTGGCGGCCATCATGGGGTTGGTACAGCGGAGCGGCCGAACAATAAAGGAGAGGAGCAACGGCAGAGCTACCCGAACCGGGCGGCCGTTACTTATTCATGCAGTGCGCGGCGACAGAGCCTATGTAGTCCATTACGGGATCAGCGGCCCGAATGGCAACTGCGGTTCGCCGCTGGTAGCTCCGCGTCGATTCTCTATTCTTGACCTCCTTACCCTTCTTACCGCGAGTCGTGACAACACGTTTTGCTGATGCGCGCGAACAGAGTCAGACGTGGTAGTCGCCTTGACGGCTGGCCGCTTTATCGTACGTGCTCGCCGCCTGCCGGTCTGCGGCTTCACTGCGGGCGTCAGGCCGCAGACACCCCTATCGTACCAGTGAGTCGGCTTTCCGGACAGCCGAGAAGGGTTGGCGTTGGGAAAAAGTAGATACGGCGCTATTTGTGCTCGGCTGACGATGTTTGAAGCTTATTTAGGCTGTGAGCAGTGATGCCTTGTACAAAAGGACGGAAAACAGACGTCGCTTACCGTCAATAATAGGGCGAACTTGTCGCATTAGTTGCCAATATTTATGCGAAACTGCGCGTGAATTAATAAGAACTAACTTTGAACGAGTCTGACACCAGCTTCACGTTTATTAAATTATGAGATTATGGGGTTTTACATAGGAAAACCACGATCAGATTATGAGGCACGCCATTGGGGAGGGTTCCGAATTAATTTCGGTCAACTGGGATTCCTTAACGCGCACCCAATGCACGATATACGGGCGTTCTTGCATTTCGCCACCATCAAAATGCGGCCGCCGTGGCCTGGATGTGACCTCGTGCTTAGCACCGCAACGCGAAAGCCACTAAGCAACCACGGCGGGTATACTAGCTTTACAGTTAATTTCACACAGTCAACACTGCTGAGCCTGGCTCAAAGGCGCCAGCACGCTGTTTTTCTTAAAAAAAAAAGAAAGCTTAAAACGAAGTGGTATGTTATACTGACGGACGAAAACCATTAAGAAATATACAAACCAACATCATGCTGAAAGACATTTCCAAAGATGGGCACTTAACGTTGTGGTAGTTTTATTCGCCCTCATACAAGTGCAAGAGAATGGACAACTTGGCTAGTTGGTTTACTTGCATCTTGAAACTGTAAAAGCGCACAAAGACGAGAACGAAGAGAGCGGACAGGACGAGACGCTGCCTTCGTTCTCATCTTTGTGCGCTTTTACAGTTTCAATATGCTTAATACAAGTGAAGATAAAACCGTCGTCTGGACCTGCGATAATTATAAAATAACCATAAAAGTACTATCATCTGCCTTTCTGGCGGGCCCAGAGACTGTAAGGCGACAATGAGAGAATCTTAAATTTCGTCATTTGCTAGGCAGTGCAATGAAACAAAGTTAAAATAAGGCAGACAAAGCGTGGGGGCAAGCTACAAGAGTTAGTTCTGGACTTCTCGTCCATGAGATCTACACAGGAGAAGCCAGATAACTACTTTGTGGTAATGTTTCTACCTTTTCACTATATGCGTATTTTACCTGTGACACCTAGAGGAAACAAACTTACTTCAGATATACAGTACAGCCGTATTGGCAACAATGACAAAAGGAATGTTTGCAATCGCAAATGCGCCAAATGTCGAAGGCAGAATGCAAAAAAAGCAACGCCAGTTCCACGAAGTGAGAGCTGTCAAAACACCGAAGCTGGTGGTCGTTCTCTGAAGTTCGAACTCATGTTTAGTGCAATTTTCATGTCTTTTGTCTCATTGTCATCATTTTGCTAGATTCGAGTTTGGGTTCCAGATTGCGCACACTCTTCAGTTGCGTGAGGTTGTGATCAAACCACAGTCTATAACACACCTTGCAGCTGTGGCCGCACTCACGGTTGAGGAATTCTCGCTTGAACCATACATCGGCATCCTCCGTGGAAGGAATCTCTCTGCGCAGACCTCCCTGCTCGGCCTCCTGCTCTCGAAGTTGAGTTTTTGCTCGCCTCTGCTGGTGCTTGGCTTGGGTTGCCTTCTCTTGAAAGTGGGGGCTGGCTCGCCTCCACCCGCACTTTGTTTGCGCTTCTCGTTCTCGAAGCTCGGGATTGGCAGAACGTCGGCGCTGCCCCTTTCGAGCGAGCTCGCGCTACCGCTCGTGCCGAGCGGAATCCATGGGACGAAAGGGCGCGTGCCGGCGAAACACCTGCTCTTATACCCCTCTCCCCTCCCTCCTTCGGCGCGGCCTCTGAACAAGCCCCCCCCCCCCCCCTTGCGTGACACAAGACGCTGGACGGCGAAAGCTCGACGTATAACAGCTCCGCTGTTAAAAAACTCAGTGCCCCTCCACTCTGTGAAGAAGGATGACCAGCGAAGCTGTGTACGTGGGCCCTTAATGGCGAACTGCACCTCCTCCCCCGCGGGTCGGCATGGCATTGCACTATCTTGGGGAACAGCGCACGTATGGGGAGTGCTTAACACCTGCTTCACCTCCACCGCTAGTCGGCCCGGTATTGCCCTATCTTCGGGATCGGGCCACGTAAGGGGGGTGCTTAAGGTCTGCTTCACTTCCGCCGCCGGTCGGCTCGGCATTGGACTATTTTCGGGACTTTGTGTTTACACACGGACACAATCCTGGAGGGAACTAGCCCTTAACAGTTTCGCTGTAAAAAAAAAGAAAACAAAAAAGAAGACAATGAATGAAACGCTTACGTGGAAATAGGGTTGCTGATGTTGAATGTTGGGTCATCGTTCCCGATACAGCGCGCACTGGCAAATATTGCTCCGGCCGCCTCATACGCACAGAGATAGCGTAAGCTCAGTAGCGGGCGTGGCGGCTTCTTCTCCGCACATGGGCTCACGCAAATGAAGGCTTTTCATGCGTCAGGGAGCCTTTCAGGCTCTTCGGTACTCTTGCTTCATCATGGATGGTGGCGAAGAAAAAATACTTCTGCGTCGCTCTGTGATCCCTTAGTGATTTCGAAATGACAGCTGAAGGTCTACGAGGGGCAAAGGCCATGCTGGCGTCTATTCATTCTCTATTGTGTATATTTTCTTTTTGCACTGCAAACGTACTGCCACTGCATTTACGTTGGCATGTAAAAGCAGAATATATCTACAACAGCACAAAAGCTGAAGAAGCTTTAGCTCGGGCACAACTCCGATGCGGCATGTTCAAACACATGTAAAACGCAGGAACACATTTCTGAGATAACCACTGCACCGATTTTAATAAAGTTTACTGCATTTGAAAGACAAAGTTAAATTCTAGTGCTTGTTGGAAGCGAAATTTCGATTTAGAGCCTGAAGTTTGTTAAAAGAATTTTCAAAAGTTCGAGAGTTCGAAAAAAAAAACATAAAAGCACGAAGATTACAAATTAATAGCTCTGCATCAAGAACAGCTATCGCGGTTCTGTAAACGGCGACCATTATATCGTTCAAAGCGATAAATTATATATGTTAATTTATATCTTACATGAATTTATAACATTGTGTACAAGGGTTCTGCAAATGTTGTACTTCCATATTAGTAATTTTTTTTTTCAGATTTAAGTGTAACATGGGGGGGGGGGGTCACTTTTGTCCGCTATAAATGTACGATGAGATGCAACCCACAGAATTGTGATATTATATTTCATTGCTGAATTACAGAGCTTTATACTTGATAGTATCGTTCTCTGAAAATTTTTGATTTTTGTCAATAGTTAATAAAGAATTAACAACCTAAATCGAAAATTCGAAACCAACAGTTACTAGATTTTAAGTTTTTCTTTTGAATGCAATCAACCTCGTGAAATTGGTGCAATGGTTGCCGAGAAAAACAAATTGTCCTTCTACATTTATTGAGATAAGAGCACCCGAGCTAAAGCTTCCTCCTAAGGATAAGCTGTAGGACCGGAACACTCTATCAGACGATGATGCACGCCGCGTATTTTCCACAAACAGCGATAAAGATGAATAAGCAGGAACTCATTCTAGTTGATCATGGTTTTGTGTTTCTATGTATTATGATGTTACAATTTGAGAGGGAATAAAACAGGTGAAAGGTAGAGACGAAAGAAAATGGGTTAGATTGGCTACGCTATATTTGTAGAAAGAATCTGGCACAGGAAAAGTGCAAGAGAAGAAGAAAGGAAGGGAGGCCACGCTGAATATGTTCGTGCGCGAAAATATTCTGATGCAGACAGAGGTGGTCACACGGGCTTGTACGCCTCGAATAGTGTGCTACGCCTGCCCAAGAAAAGGGTCCAGAATGCTGCGCTCGAAAGTTATATTTCGCGACCTGATTAATTGCCGAGGTTTAACGTAGTAAGGCGAAACAAAGGCTCTAAAACAGGCGATGGTTGAGGAGCACGGGCTAGTTTTTACGAGCTGATGCTTTTTTAAGAGGCACCGAGTGCACGAATCATGAACGAGTTCGCATTCTGCCATAAAGAATTGTGGGCACCGCGGTTAGGAATCACACCCGCGACCTCTTGCAGAACGCCACAGCTACCTGAGCCACAGCACAGCGTACTTGCCGAATACACAGCTGCACGAAAACAAAAGAAATTAAAGAAATCTGAACAAGAAGAAAACAAGCGTTGAGTGTTTTAATTTTCTCTAGGCTGCTCTGACTTACATAATGTACGTCTAGGTTAATGTCTTCATATATGTTTAGAAAACAACAAAATTAGCCTGTTTAAAATTTTTGTTTGCTATCATCACGTTTCAAGAAAACTTGTGGTCAGGTGTTCACAAAGAAAAAAGAAGGTACTTAGGTTTACTAATACCAAGGGGGCAATCCGTCCCATGACCTAGTGGTACAGTGTATGTATGACGATAGAAAACTTCGGTGAAGAAATAGCAGCAACATGTAGAATACGGCTAAAAGTACACCGTTTGCTCAGCAATAAGTATCAATAGATAAAAAAAAAGACGAGAGGGCAGATTGCGATGAATTCTGTCAGTGTCCTGAAAAGACGCAAAAAAGGAAAGCTACTCGACGCAGCATTAATATCAGCCCAGCGGCGTACTGGATACGCATAGACCAATATTTCATATTCCGCTGCCACAGACAGCGGCCACGAGGCCGTATACCGTACTGGCCACGGCGTTGCCGTCATCCGCGCCGACGAGAGGAACGAGGCAGCAACAGCTTCAGAGGCTGCCCGGCCACAAACCGGCTCCCGCGGCCAGATTGGCCGGCTGGCGAATTGGTTGGCACATTCCATCTCGAGCGCTCCTGCATCAAAGGAGAGCTGCCGCCGACCAACTCGTTCGAACCCGCCGCTGGCAGACTCCCCCAATCTCGGGAAACAACTCCTTTTTCCCGCAATTCTCTTTTGTTCTTCCGGCCTCTCGTAACCGTGGCCGCGGACGAAGCTCCAGCGAGCGATACGGGGGAGGCATAGGAAGGGCGGGACTGCCGAAACTGCAGCACCGACCGTTATAGCGCCATACCGCAAGTGCGAGCCAGCGAACGGAATGCGTGGCCGCTGCTGCAGTGATGGCAGCGCGTCTGACGCAGTTTATTGGCCGAGGCATTCTCGGCGAACGGCACGCTGCCTGGCTTCCAACGGCGGTCCGCGCTCAGTGCCAAAGCAAACACGCGGACACGGATGACGACTAACATCATGTTAGCTGTATACATCGTCACCTTATCATGCACGAGACTACCATTACATGCCAGTGTCGATTCCAGTGAACTTACTCTTGTTTACGTCCGGTTATGAGATGCATAAAATATTTTCCAAGTATCAGCAGATCGGTTACCTTTATTCTCTGAAGAGAAGGGTCACGGCGTGTTCTCTTGTCCTTTCGAGGTAATACGCGTACAACGCAATATCCGATTCTAGAAACAAAAAAATGACGAGTAGGATGCCTGCGCGTTCTTTGTAAAGAAAGAAGAAACAATGAAAAATTTTAGGAGACCTTATTTATTTGTTTCCTAGTGAGTTTGCAGATATTTCGGGCTATTGCTTTTTGCTTTATTCGTGAGATAACAGTCCCGTTCGAAATAAGGATTAGCAAACTCAGTTAGCAGAAACGTAGTTACTTAGCGCAAGCAGGTGGCATGTTCTGGCAAACCGTCCTGTCTCTCACTCCTTTTTGCTCCTCTAGGTACATCGTTAAAATTTTAAAACAGCGCGATACACGCAGGGCTGAAAAAATGGGAGCGAGACACACAAGAGTTTCATGTGCTGTTCATGCAGTTTCTTGAATGCTTCGATCTATATCACTTAATTAAAGTCAAGCAAGACAATGTCTGTAGGAACTACGCTGCTCAGCGAAATAAACAAATACGACATATGGTTGCAGATTTCATACGTCGCGCAAACCAATTGGTAAATTTGCGTTCTTTTAGGTTTAAACGAAACGCGCAGTGCAGAGCATGAAAGAATATTTTTTAAATAAAAATTGATCTTAAATGTCCTTCCTTCGTGCAAACAGTATTGGTTGAAGTGTACATAGAACCAAAAGTCTAGAGGTCGGTCGGTCAAAAAGAAAACAGGGGTGCTATGCAGGATGCGCCGAGTTTCTCGTTCACCCGAGTTTTACCCGAGTTTGCTCGACGGCAGTCAGTGAACGGAGATAGCGCGGAACGCGCAAAAGCTACAGGCAAGAAATTATGTAGACAAAAAGCCGCGTATGACAACATGAGCGCACCCTGCGCGGCACGCTGCTTCCACGTTTCAAGCGCAGAAGGCTGCACAACGAAGCGCGCCAGCGCCGCGTATTGTTATCAACGGATTATCGCAACTTAGCAATACTGTGACTGTGCCGCTGTCTGTCTGCACACTTGCCGTGAGCCGCTTGCCACGCCTTTCCCGGGCGCGTCAAGGGCGTGGCTCCTCTTTCGGCGATATCTTTCTATCCTCGATCGAATGCGAACAGGGTACATGCGGCGCATTCTTGCACCTACGCTTTCGCTCAAACGAATACGTTAAAATACAACAAATAAAATAACGAACATTTTTATTTCTTTAAGTGTCTGTTTTTCGTTTTGAATGCTAGAAATTTGTGATGACAAACGGAGATCGAGCAAATTATTAAATTTTGTACTTCTTGCCGCGAGTGGCGACAGTGAGGCGAAAGCTTAGAAGCTGATACGTTGAAGCGGGTCGCACGCACGAGGCAGTTCATACGGTGAGAAGTCGCCTAGGGGCGCTACAGTGCTATTCTCAATAATGTCAGTGATCACCGCTCTTTCTCTATTAGGGGAATAGAAACGCAGCGCCGTTGTACGGCTGTTCATCGCAGGATCCTTAAGGCCTCCACTTTACCAACTAAAAACGACATACTAGTCATAAATGCGGGAGCAACGGCTGTCAATGCAAAATGGCGGTCCATAGTGCCCGTAGTGACGCAGTTTAGTGAAAATGTACCAGTTTATCTTTGTGCGCGAAGCCTCGGCGATGCATTGCGAAGAAGTGCGTGCTTCCCATCGACACAATTCATCGCTTGTCATCGCTTGCCCAGTGAAAGTGCCTCTGAGCGCATGTACGTACGCAGTAGTTGAGTGTTTTGTGCGCACCAAGGTGCTTGCGGATTACTTATGCTGGAGCCAGCAGCGATCGCAGAAGGATATCGTAACGACACCGCAGCAATCGCATTTTGGCAGGTGAGGGCTCTTTTGTGCGGTTATGAAATGAGACTTCGAACTGAGGAAGGTGTTGGAACTGTTTAGTGCGCAGTGCTTGTGATGAAGAAACGCCATTGCACTGAGTCTAGAAGAGCGAGCGATTCTCGGACGCTGATCGTGTTTACGACGTTGTGGCTCCAATACATCACCCATGACAGAGCAGCCATCTCAAACGTCTGCTGCGATACGCACTCCTCAGCATCGTCGTCACCCTCGGCTCATCGACGCCTTGCAAGCAGCTACAGTGACGTGCCGATAATTGGTTACTGTGCGCTACGTCGCCACAATGCAGGCAATGAAACCGTGCTGTGGGGCCCTCTCAGCCCGAGAAGATATATGCATGAGCCAGCGACAGTCAACGCTTTGTTTTTGATAGTAGTGCGCAGTACATCACCGATGACAGTGTGTTGTGCGTGTTTTATGTCTGTGGTGAATATTGTTGATGCCTCTCAGCTCGGCACCGCGTCGCTGTTGCCGAAAGATAAGTTGGGCGTGGCCCAACCGTGGTGGGTGCGCGCACAAGAGTTACGTGCCTCGCGCGGGGCGTGACCTCTGGCTTTGATTGACAGGCGAACTCGTGCTAAACTCGTACATCGCGAAACCCCCTCCGAGTTCAACTCGGGAACATGGCGGCGGCGGCAGCAGCCTGTGTTATTGCAGCCAGCGGCAGCAAGCGTCAGTATGACCGTCTGGACCCGTTCGCGTGCATGACCGCCGTGGAGTTTCAGCGTCATTTTGGCCTGTCGAAGACATCAGTGTGCTGGCTGTGTGACGAGCTAGGCGAAGACCCTCGTCTGTGGAGACAGCGTGGCGGGCTTCATTCGCTCACCGTTGAAGAGCAAGTCCTCTGCGCCCTCCGTTTTTACGGGACTGGGAGTTTTCAGGGAAGCGTCGGCGCCGAGCGTTACATTGGACGTCATCAAACTACTGTGAGCCTCTGTGTCAGCGATGTCTGATGCGCTTATTGATGCGGCAGTGCTGAAGCGGTGGCTGGCTTTCCCGAAGACTGCGGCTGAGCGGGAATTTATAAAAAAACGCTTCCTACTTCGCGGAAACATTACGAACGTAGTCGGGTATGTCGACGGAACGTACGTAGGAATTAAGGTGCCTTCAATGTCAGCGTTACTGTGATTAGCATTGAAGCAATGTCTACACGCACCATATTGCCAAATTTGTCACTTCTGTGTAGCCGATTTAAATTTTGTTACCGACGTCACACATGCGGCAGCCTATGATACTGACTTTTTCGCTGGTTGCTGACACTTTACCGATTGTTCTACTTGTCTATCAGGGTGCCTTCCATATGGCACACTTTTTGGGGAAGGAGGTTAATGAAGTATAAATAGATAAATGGATATCACAAATTGTGTGAAGTACCCTGTGAATGCTAATCTCACAAAGAACTTGGTTTTTTTTATGAGATTACTTAGTACGTAGCACAAATTACTTAGTATGCATAATTCTGAATTTTGGTCATGCGTCATGTATCGGCCGCACTATGAAACAGCAAGGCACTGCACAATTCGTTGCAGTGCGAGATGTGGATGTCGCGCCAAGCCTGTTGTGCGTATGCATTTACGGCAAAATGAAAATGCATTGAGAATCTTAGTGTGCTGGCTTGCATGAAAAAAATACTTCACAGTGTTTGCTGTGTTCACTGTTGGCGCATGTGCCAGTGGTTCAGTGTATTTTCTTTTTGGGGGGGGGGGGGTCAGCGTTATTCTGTATGGACAAATCCTATATATTTTAGTCTCATAATGGGGCTCTAATTCTTCAGCAGTAGAACAATGCAGATCCAATGCTCTGCAGAACTCAGTGTGCGTGAAGATGTCGTGAACCACAAAGGCAAAATTACATATCGGGCGAAATGTGGTGCAGATGCCAATGAAAAGTGGGTCTTTAACCCACCATGATAAAAATAAAGATTGCAGAGCGAATAGACCTTTTGTACAGCTTTATAGCAATGATTACACAAACTGTGACATGCTCAAACGTGTAAAAGCTTGCTGCAATGCCAAAGTAGGATGAGCGATATGCAGCATATTTTGGCATTGAACATGTCTTGTAAATGCTATTTTTATTGTAAGCCTCAAGCCTCGCTATCACGCCTTTCCCTCCGGCACTCCCTTTACTGAAACGCAGCACTGTCTTTCTATTGGTGTCATGATGATGATGGTAACGGCAGCAGTAAGGCTGGTTAATGCTTGCCCCTTTGATTCTTGCGAGTTTGTGGTACAGAATATGGCACGTGCATACACCTGTGCAGAAAAATTTTATGCTTGTGGTGATTTGTCGGAGACTTAATTCGTGTTGGCACATATCAAAGATGTGCGCCATTGTGGCTTAATAACTAGATCATTGGTGAGGTTGAAGACTCATTATATCGGTATAGAAGCTTGAAGCTGAATTGTACCACAATTCGACGGGACACAAAGAAGAGAAATACACACAGCAGAACGCTCTGCTGTGTATGTTGCTCTTCTTTGTGTGCCGTCGAATCGTTGCACGATCCAACTTCAAATAGAGCATTGGGCCTCTTTGGTGCAGGACCGAGGAAGGGAAATACACACAGCAGAACGCTCTGCTTTGTGTGTTACTCTTCTTTGTGTGCCGTCAAATTGTTGCGCGATCCAACTTCAAATAGAGCATTGGGCCTCTTTGGTGCAGGACCGAGGAAGTGTGAGCTATTCGACACCATGCCAGTGCCTTGCCACACAATTATGGAAGTCTGAAGGTTTGCAAACAAAGCTTTGCTTTAAAATCCACCTGCTCATGTAATACAAGCGCTAATTGATAGAACCAACATACAAAAATAATGGTGAAATGAATGGCCTTTGAAAATTTGTATGTTGACACTTTGACATAATAGGTGCTACAGCGAACTCGACAATTGTACTGGACAGAGCACTTTGTTTCCTATGTGAAGCACATGCTTTCATTACATGCTGTGCAGATAACCAAGCTCAGTTTGTTTTAATGAGGTACACAACATTCACTGTAATCTGTTTTTTGATTCTAAAGTGTCAAACACCACCTCTTTTTCAAGGATGTCATGGGAATATTTGGCGAGAACTGTTTACAGCCCCTCATAATGGAAGTGTGGCCAGCCAGCTTTACTTGGGTGCCTTTATAGATTTCTGTTCCTGATCATTGTGTGCTATCAAGTTTCTAAAGTCTGTGCAACCAGTGCAAGGCATTACGTGATTCTATAGTCGGATACAACTTTAGGAGGCCGCAGAATCTGCACTTCAGCGGCAGGTGAACACAAGCCTGCACCAATGGGCACACACACTACACTGACGTTGTGCCGCTGGATGCACTAATACCCGCTCATTGGAGAGGGACTATTTCTTTAGACGTGGAGGCAATCGGCTGCTGCGCTTTGGTCATCTGGGTGGGGCCTCTCCTCTCTTGTGAAGTTGTATCCGACTAGAGGATGCCGCTTTTCATACAACACAAAAGGACAAAGTGTACAATTATTTGGCCTATGAAATGGATACATCACAAGTGAGCTATGCATGGGCTTAAGCTGTGTGAAAATTAGTACATGCAAATATATGACATTGTTAAAGAATATGTGGTATCGAACATGCATGTAATGGCATGTTTAAATCTGGGAGTGTTGCATTCATGTGCACAGTCTATAGGTGATAGCATTATTAAGGTCATGCCGAAATACACACACCGTTCATCTTGTGGCTAATCAACACCCACTGTATTCTTGCACATAGAAAGAACAAACAGCACAATGACATATATGCTGCATTAGTGTCTTTTTCATTTACACGGTCCAGGTTTTTACGTGTTTGCCCATTTTGAAGAGACATCAAGTGCATGTTACAAGTGTCCCATATGCACAGCACAATGTTTACTGCAATAATTTTATTCATGTTCTTGAATATTAAACAAAATAATAAACTGAAAGCTCCTTTATAAGGTGTGTTCTGGGGGCTCGACTGGAAAGCAGTGAGTGCACTGATCCTACTGTTGCAGAGCAGCCCTCTGGACAGCAGAGCACGTGCCTGGCGCTCGCCTACTGCCACCAGGCGGTTGAGTGCCTCCAGCAACAGAATGTTTTGCTGCAAAAAAAGTGGATTGTTGGAATGAATCAACCGCATATAAATTATTATTTACAAATAAAAATGCTCATTGCACTATGGGTACTAACTGCCCTTAACTGTGGAGGCCTTTAGTGTATGCATAATAAAACAATTTGTCGGGACAACATTGCTTTATTTTTCATAACGGGCTGTTTTTTTCAGAGCCAATTGTAATGTTTATTAGTGTGCCAACAGCTGAGGTGTCCTCGAACCTTCACGAGTCTCTACTGTCAGCACCACAAAACCTATTTTTGTTCGCTGCAAAATCAATGGCGCTCCCTACAATCCTGTCGTATGCGAGCTGATTGCATCCTATGCATACAAACATCATATTTTTGTCCCGTTACGTAATTTTCTACCATCCTCGGCTGCAGGTGTCTCTCCTTGACATCCATTCTGTCACGCTTATGTAATCACCTGTTATAAGTTGGCAACAAGTGATTGAAGACGTGCATGGCCTGCCCACCGATTCCATTTTTTTTTTCTTAATCTCAACTAGCATATCAGTTGCCATGGTTTACTACGCCACTGTCTTCCTGCCTTAATGCTATCTCCAACAATTTTTGTTACTTCGCTTTCTGCACAGTC
This sequence comes from Dermacentor variabilis, assembly GCF_050947875.1. Classification (NCBI taxonomy): domain Eukaryota; kingdom Metazoa; phylum Arthropoda; class Arachnida; order Ixodida; family Ixodidae; genus Dermacentor; species Dermacentor variabilis. Next base: position 76,626,168 of record NC_134571.1, on the reverse strand, counting down.
CTCGACTTCTCAAGTTTCTTTGTTAACCTCCAGGTTTATGTCCCATATTGCATAACCGGTAGAATGCAACGATTCTAAACATTTTTCAAGGATATCGGTAACGTGGCGATCACGATGCGGGAATGCCTCCCATGTGCTGTTCAACCCATGAAATTTTTGTATAAGTTTCCTGCTTTATATCAGTACCTGCTATTGATATTTTACCTGGATAAAATACTCTTCCATAGATTCTGCGGGCTGAATGTCATTGATGCATTTCTGTTATATCACTAAGTTAGTGAAGGTTACCTTTATCTTTTCCATATTTTCGCGGGCCCACGTACATGTAAAAGCACAAACACTCTTATGCTCTCAATGCCTTTTTTAAACTGCTGGACATTTAGTTCGTTACTACGAAAGTGACTTAATCCGTGCACTATTATTATGCTGAATATGAAATGGTAGAAATATACTTATCCGCAGTTTGTCGATGCCTCCGTCACTGTGTTGGTTGCGAGATCCATCGTCGGCACCACCTCCTTGTCGCATCGTAGCTATATCGGCTGCCTTCCTTTTGCACACACTATGCAATATTCGTGACGCTCGCAGTCACGCAGAGTGGAGGAGCTCAGCGCACTCACAGAAGCAGCACCGGATAAGTTGTTTGTTCAGGATTGTGCCGTGAACAGTAGGTACGCGTTGCGATCTGTAAAATCGCCTAAGCTATTCGCAGTCTTTCGGGGTGCACGGAAAGATTGCTCACGGAAGAACAGAACTATCCAAGAAGTAGTGGTCATTGTCGAGCCTGATCACTACGTCGCGCACTGCAAGCTCGTTGTACGAGTTTGTTTACACTGGGCCTCTTCGATGTTTAGCCGCCATGCTCGCCCGATGAATGTATGTGATGACGCCACCACAGCGTTCCCTCGTGGTATAATGCGAAGCGTACTAAATTACAAATTAGTCGAATACACATTCAGTGTACATCTTGTAAGCTTTAAAATGCTTTTAAACCACGTCAAACTAACTAATAATATTGTATTAAATGCATTTATTTTATAACTCGCTTGTGCGTGTAATGCACTCGGTGGAACGACAAACAAGTGAAAGAAGGCGCGACCATGCACCGACGGTATGATCACGTGAGCCCCAGTTTGTCGACCGCCCAGAAGGCAACGCCCAAGGAATGATAGCCACCCAGAGTGAATCTAGATAAACCAATGAAACTGGAGGCTTGTCGAAAGATAAACTGTGTCTCGGTACCATTTGTGCTTTCATCTTGGGGTGTCGCCAGAGCTCGTGAAGATCCCGAGTTTCGCCAAACTCGGCGCATCCTGCATAGCACCCCAGGAACGAGAATGCCTTTAATAGAGATCGTTATTCCAACGCCGAGCAGACGGTGAACATTTCTCCCATTATTTCATATAGGTGTTCCGACTAAGCACAGACGCCCGCTTTTTCTTAACCGAGATAAATTAGGGAGCAGCTGCAAAGAATTGGTATCACCCGTTTCATATATAATGCGTTGGAGATTATTGGCGCCAGCATGGTGAAGTGTAGAAAAGGAAGACGACGAACTAGTAGTGCGCGCTCGCTCATTGTTCAGCTGAGACTGCCCCTTTTGCTGGCCTTCGGGCAGGCGTTCTGCGGACATCACTTACGAGAACATCCCGTGGCTTAGGTATTGTGAAATCACAGTGAGATGAGAACTTTGGAGGAGAAAGCATTGAGCCGTGCTTACCGCTTGACTTCGAACTTTAACCAGTCTAAAGGAGGAAAAGAAAATGTCAAGCACGACCTACGTTTTGGTGTCTGTTTATACTAGAAGTTGGTAACAATAAATAATTATACTTATTAAAAACTCAATTACATGGAAATTGAAGCACATAATTTCGGTAGATTTATTTTTTCGCCTTTATATAAGTGCTCAAGTAGTGGCTGTTCTCTAACGTAATTGTTCCTTTTCTGCTGGAGTACCTACAACTTAACTACTGCTGCCACCAATTGCGTCGCTTTCCTGCAGTACTTTTGCGCAAGAAAGTCCGCGCCTCTTTATGACTCAAGTCCTTTTGCCCATTAAACGCACGCAGGATATACTGACGTCTGCAATCTTCTTCTTAGCGGCTCCACAGCTATTCACTTGGCCTTCAGGCCCGCTTCCCAAAGCCCCGACAACGTCAAGAAGAAGCGACGTCCAGATAACGCCCAATCCACTGAATGTGTCACACGAAGCAGGTTGGGCAAAAACTAAATGGGGAACACATCGCGAATCCCCCGAACCTTCTCCAGTCTCTTGTCAGAGCGGTAATTGGCCAACAAATCTTACTGGGGATTGCAAGCTCTTCTTTCTGCCACGGCGATGTCGTGACGAAGAGCTGCGAACGTGTCCTTCAGCGACGAACGTCGTGGGCACTCTTTGGCCGCAGCGGCTTCATTTCCCGCTCTAATCCTGCCCTAATATCCGTCCTCCGATGTTACCGCGAGAAAGCTAATGGTATCTTCAAGAGGGCACTCTTATACTACGACTCGAAGCCCAGCATATAAACTGCAAATCTCCCAATCGTAGCAGAAAAATTTCAAATTGTAACGTTAGAACGACATTCACAACAATTATGCCGCCAGAGCGAGCAAACAGTATAGGGCAAAAAAAAGAATTCAGAAAAAGGGGAGGGAGAAACGACCTGCAATTGCGACAATCGTAAGTAAGTCGCAACGTATAGCTTCTTTATGTTTCAGAAATAAACGTAAAGCAATATGAAGACAGTTCGGCACAGGGAAGCACCGAAGTTTTCTTTCTGACAGTGCAGCACCCGCACTTATAACCTCATCTGAAAATAATATAGAGATAAAGAAGTGACGAAGAAAAGGCAGGGAGGTTAACGAGGCTGAGCCCGGTAGCACTACGAAAGGAGAATATAGGAATGAGAGAGGGGAAGAAGGAGAGAATTCAACAGTATTCACGGACGTACACTCAACGAGGCGTTCATCGTTTAGTTGATCATAGGGGGTCATATAGGATGGCGCATCTAAAGAAAAGCCGCACTGCTTTTGTGAATTTGCACATCGCAGACGCACGAGGCTACGGTTCCAGAATCTGTTCTGTTCATCTAACTGATCTAACTGTTCTGTTCATCTAACAGAATCTGATCATATAACTGCTCCAAGTTATCTGAAGTGCAAGCCTCTCATCTTCATATGGCGAACAGTCACATGCATCGAAAGTGTTTGAAGGTTTATTTTATACTAGATGTGTTTGACAAATGGCCTTGCCCGGCATTCAAATCCAACTGTAGACATTTCCATTAGGCGTAGAAAGAACCTGCTCCTTCAAGTGAGCAGCTTCCGCAATAATTTGCGAAGGAGCTGATGACTGTTAGCATCAGCTCAGAGGGCATTATGGCTACTCAATAATGCACAGACAGCTTTTGCTGGAAATGTCCATAGGTTCCGCGGATAACTATCATGGAAGCCGCACCATATGTGCCCGACAACGAGAGTATCTTGCGTGTAAACAAAAAAAAAAGAAACAAAAAAAATGATTTATACCCACCTTTATCCGCCTTAATGCACCTTAATCCACCTGAATCAACTTTGCTCTAGTTTGTACACATCTTAATCCATCTTAATCCGCTTTACTCCACCTTAAGGCGCTTTACTCTGACTTGTTATTTAATTATGTATTACTACAGACTTGAAAAATTATAGACCGATCAGCTTACTGTCCGTTGCCCACGAAGTATTTACTAAGGTAATCGCAAATAGAATCAGGAACACCTTAGACTTCTGTCAACCAAAGGACCGGGCAGGATTCCGTAAAGGCTACTCAACAATAGACCATATTCACTCTATCAATCAGGTGATAGAGAAATGTGCAGAATATAACCAACCCTTATATATAGCCTTCATTGATTACGAAAAAGCGTTTGATTCAGTCGAAACCTCAGCAGTCATGGATGCATTACGGAATCAGGGTGTAGATGAGCCATATGTAAAAATACTGGAAGATATCTATAGCGGCTCCACAGCCACTGTAGTCCTCCATAAAGAAAGCAATAAAATCCCAATAAAGAAAGGCGTCAGACAGGGAGGTACGATCTCTCCAATGCTATTCACAGCATGTTTACAGGAGGTATTTCAGAGACCTGGAGTGGCAAGAATTGGGGATAAAAGTTGATGGAGAATACCTTAGCAACTTTAGATTCGCTGATGATATTGCCTTGCTTAATAACTAAGGAGACCAATTGCAATGCATGCTCACTGGCCTGGAGAGGCAAAGCAGAAGGGTGGGTCTGAAAATTAATCTGCAGAAAACTAAAATAATGTTTAACAGTCTCGGAAGAGAACAGCAGTTTACGATAGGTAGCGAGGCACTGGAAGTGGTAAGGGAATACATCTACTTAGGGCAGGTAGTGACCCACGGATCCGGATCATGAGACTGAAATAACCAGAAGAATAAGAATGGGCTGCGGGGGGGGGGGGGGGGGGGGCGTTTGGCAGGCATTCTCAAATCATGAACAGCAGGTCGCCGCTATCCCTCAAAAGAAAAGTGTATAACCAGCTGTGTCTTACCAGTACTCACGTATGGGGCAGAAACCTGTATGCTTACGAAAAGGGTTCTGCTGAAATTGAGGGCAACGCAACGAGCTATGAAAAGAAGAATGATGGGTGTAACTTTAAGGGATAAGAAAAGAGCAGATTGAGTGAGGGAACAAACGCGGGTAAATGACATCTTAGTTGAAATCAAGAAAAAGAAATGGGGGGCACGGGCCGGACATGTATTGAGGAGGGAAGATAACCGATGGTCATTAAGAGTTACGGAATGGATTCCAAGGGAAGGGAAGCGTAGCAGAGGGCGGCAGAAAGTTAGGTGGGCGGATGAGATTAAGAAGTTTGCAGGGCCACGATTAGTACATGACCGGGGTAGTTGGAGAAGTGTGGGAGAGGCCTTTGCCCTGCAGTGGGCGTAACCAGGCTGATGATGATGACATACGTCGCACAAAACGATGAGGACGTCACTGATGATGAGGCTTTTTGTCACCATTCATTGCAGATCACGCCGGTTATCGTGCCTCATGGGACATAGAATGTTTTCCCATTAATAAGACGAATAATTGAACACACGGTGCAGGGCGGGCAGGAAAATCCGCAAGAAGGCTTGTATAGGTGACGGCAATAAACTTGAATGTTCATCACGAGACGAAATCCGCTAGTGAACTTCAATTTGTGCGCTCTGCACCGCGCGCACTTTGCGACAAAGAAAACAGATAATGCAATATCGGGGGACGGGAAATTTCGCCGCACCGTGAGGAGCAAAGGCTTTCTTTTCGCCGACGGCAGCAGTTCTTAATATTACGTCGCAATCCGCTCGCGCTATGACTGTGATGAAAATTTTGCAGCTGCCCTTGGCACCGCTTCGATTCGCCGAGACAGACCAATTCTTCCGGGACAGCGCCTACGGATCTAGAGATCCAATTCGATTCCGGTGTTTCTTTATCTTTATCTTTATCTCTCTCTCTCTCTCTCTCTCTCTCTCTCTTATTTTTTGTGCTTATATGTGTAGGGTCCGCCTTGGTACTTTTGTTCTTTCTGCTTATTTCCTCATCCGCGCGAGCGCCCGGAGCGGAAGGCGCCTCATTCCTTTTCGGCGGCAAAGCTGTTATCCGTAACAAAGCAGTGCACCGGCTGATTCAAGAAACCGATGTTCGTCTCTGCCACTCTCGAGGGAAAAGCCGGCGACTCAGAGGCGTGGCAACCACTGCGGAGAAGGAGGAAAGTGGAGGGAAAGTCGGGGGCAGGGGGGCGAAAGATAGATGGTGTAGAATTTGTGTTTGTTACGCAAAACGCTATAGCAGCACGGGCAGAGGCCTCGGATTGGTTGAAGAGGGCGGGCTTGGCGGGAGGCTGGAACCGTACTGGGAAAGGGGCGTCGGAATTGAGATAGGCCCTGATTAATGACCTAACGGAAGCACTCGGGTGTAGGGAACCAATTTTCCCTCACCTCCCCCAATTCCCGATTAGCCGTCCCGCCCGCCAGGCATCAGTGTTTCGAAAGGTGTTCCATTCGACCCGTGAAACGGATATGGCCCATCCTGCGGCTTCGCCGGAGGAACTGCGCGCGGGTTGAACGCAAGAGAGCAAAAGAAAACACTTTGGGATAAATAGTTATTGTCAGCGCGACAAATAACTCAGGGAAGAGAGGGCGGTCACACTATCGAGCCACGCTTCCTGGCGGCGATTACGCCCCGGACAGAGATAGAAATGGGCCTCTTCATATCTCGGAGTTCCCTGACGTATGCTTATCGCGCCTCCTTTCAATGGCCTCAGGGTATGTGTGGCCTGGTTGTACAGGCGTACTCTGTACCTACGCGTACGAGGATCTCGGTGGCATCGCAAAGGGGTTCTTCGAACGGTTGTTACAATAGGTTCGTTTAGTGGTTTAGAGTGCGTTGCCTTCAACATCAAAATAAGTTAGTTCAGGCCTACGAAACGTGGTCCATTTCTTTGCGATCGAGACGACTGGCCGCAGTCACCATTAATGGGTGGAGATGAATGGGACCCAGCTCCATCTCCCTTTGTTCTTACTTGGATGGGTACAGTGAGCGATGGTGCCAAATGAAGGAAATCACCGTTAAGCCTAGAACGAAATGTTACGATTGCACTAAAGGTATGGTGACACACGCGGTACAGTATGCTTTCAATATGTGACTGTAGAGATAAGCGAACGCTCTGTCTTTGCTTTCAAAATCTCAGTCTTGCGCGTTGCAAGTGTTGTTGCTGGCCTCCGCAAGGTTTGCTATGGGGAACTCTACCACAGAGCAGTTAGAGCAGTCTGGGATATATAAGCTTACAGTAAACACTATATATATATATATATATATATATATATATATATATATTTATAATGCAACATTAACAATTTTTTAACCGGCACAGTCTTTTAATATAATATCGCTCCTGACAGTGCTAAATTGTACGCAGTTGCTAGGTGGGTGTAGGTTTTGTATCTATTGGACTCTCATTTAAAGCAGGGCTCTCATCAGAACAGAAAAGGATGTTCGTAACATAGTTGATTCTAGTGATACATGGTTAGCTAGCACCGCCTAAAACTAATAACTGCATGAGCAGACGGAAATCAGGACATATACAGCAATTTTATTTAGTAATGTCGATTGAGAACCTTAAGGCGAACTGAAAATTTAGGTCATTGTAAGTTTCATGTGCAGGTTGACCATCTTTAAGTTTTATAGAATTTGTCAAAATCACATGTGGCAGATAGCATAATTGTTGTCCTTGAGCTTGATTATTCGAAGAGGCCGACATTACTAGCTCGAGAATTCGAAATACATATTCAACTAATGAAAACTTCACTAATTATCTTAATTAATTACCTTACGGCACATATTGCAATTTACGAATTGCAGCTGGTGAGCTTGCAAGACACATCCACTTGAAGTGAACTTCCAGGATGACTCTAGTTTCGAAATAACATTTCGCATGGAATAAAATACGTGGGCGTTCTAGTTACTTTTGTACTTCAATGCATAAAAGCATTTTGTATAAGAAGTGTGGGCAACAACAGTCCATTTTTACGGCAAGTTTGATGGCGCATATCTCAAAGTTAGCATCATTCCGGAAATTCATTCAAAGTAGATTTTCGTTAATTAGCTTATTATGCATTTCGATTTTTCGTGCAAATAATGCCCGACTCTTCGAATAATGTAGCTCAAGGAGTACAATTATGTTATCTACAACAAGCTATCTTGAAAATTCCATAAAACTTAAAATTGATCGCCCTGTACAGGCCCTCCTCTTGTAGCTGAAAACTCGTTGAGTAATGTTTAATTGTTATCGCGTGCTGGAGTTTAGTAAAAGCATGGTCGCTACAAAAATTGTGGTAAGTAAAACAAGCATGACAAAAAAAAACTTTTTTTTTTGCCAGCCCCTAAGGAGACATGCAGGTTTGCTTTAAATGGCTAAATGGTCGCCCTTTAAAGGAATCTATAATCATAACTTGTCATTTACAAAGAAAAACCTCATGAGTTCTTCTTCGCAGCAGGCGTGTTCTTCTCCCAGCTGGATAACTATTTACACGTTTCCTCGCCATTCCTCCACCTTGTGGGTTTCCTCAGAACTGTTCCATTTTCTGACATTTTATTTAACGAATGATCGGATGGTCTCAAAGTGTAGGTGACTGGGAGTTCTAAAGGTTGCTTGATGAAGTCCCCAGCAGAGGACTAAAAGAGGAAATAGCATGTGGCAAAATTAACGTAAATTTCTTACAACCATTGTGTGGGTCGAATTCACTGAACGGGTTTCGATTTATTGTCGAAGTACAACATAGCAAGTTCTTTTTTTTGCTCTGGATCGAAGTGGGTGTCCTAAATGAAGTCGATGCATAATTGCCTCTTTAAGTAACATGGAAGAAAATAAAATTAAATATGCATCCACTGCGACGTAGTCGTCCGTACGGCGAACATGTTTAGAAACACGTCGTTTAGTTCCCAGCCTATCGGCACACAGGACACGCAACATGCCTCGCTCTTCGCAACGACCCGTGGCACGTCATGTCTATTCCTCGCACGCCAAGCGTACACGGATCTCGTTTTGCCAGATCGCTTGCCGTTGCACATAAAGCATACATTAAGCATGGAGCAGCAAAGCGTGAGTTAATTGTTTGGGGCAGACCAGTAGTCGATACTCACGTTCTCGGGGTTCTCGCTTTGAGCGCGCGCACGCCCGTAGAACAACAGTCAAACACGCATAGAAACGTCTGGTGGCGAATCGCGCGATCGAATTCGAAACACGAACCTAATGAGATGAGGTACGTGCGCCTCTGAGTGTTCGCTCCTATTACATACACATGTCACTAATGGTCGGTTAGGCTTGTGGACACACTGCTTGCGGTGATTTATGCGCCTAGCAATTACCACCTTGTGCGTATTTAGCGCTCTTTGCGCGACACACCCCAGCCGGTAGTACTGCCCGTTGAACAGTCATCCTATTTCTTTTGGCTATTAGGCGTGGCAGTTCCAACGGAGCATTTGACAAGCGCGATCATCTTTTTTCAGGCGCGACTTCACAAAAATTATGTGTTGCTTAATTATTATTTTCAATTTATTGTTTTGCGTAGCCGGTTACAGTTCTTTAGGAAAAAAAGTTTCACGTCTATTGAATGTATTGGGAGCTCCTGATATTAGCTGTGGTAAGGCAATAAAGTACTAGGGCCTTCAACCAAACTAGCTAGACATGTTAGGTCATTGGGAAAGCTAAAAATGACGTAATCGTAAAATTACGTCAACAGAAATTGAAAAATACATTGCTTGTTTTTTTCGTTATGAAAGTTACATACAAGCTTGGTTTACTTGACAGCTTATAAAATGTTTGCATGTAAAACACAAATGTGTTGTCACAATGCTTACTTAGTGTTATTGAATGAATTATGCTCAACCTTCGGGTACTCATGCCGTTGTGGCTTTGCAACTATGGCATTGCACTCCTTAAGCGCGAGGTTGCGAGCGCGATTCCCGGCCCCGGCGGCCGCATTTCGATGGGAGCGAGATGCAAGAATGCTCGTGTACTTAGATTTAGGCCCATGTTAAAGACCTCATTGTGGTGAAAGTATAATCCGGAGTCGCCCACTACAGCATTAAACAATTTGATTTTATTGAAATAAATATCAATGAGATGATCAAAACAAAATTATTTCTAATATTCTCAAAAGAAATTTAGAGATTTTACAAAACCGGGACGCATGAAGAGTGAAGAGCCGCAGTGGCGGCCAATCCTTGCCACATTAGTAGTCTGAATGCTTACTGAGTGTTACAACCACTAAGGGTCGCTACAGCACCCACATATAAAATAATCATTGAGTAGTTCCCACAACATGTAATGCACTACAATGAATAATGGCAACACTGAATACGATAATTTCAGTGGTGGTATCTTTGAGTGACGACTGAGGGAGCACACGTAACACCGGTATTATGTGAGTTGGGAGCAGTGCGCCATACGTCAGTGCACGCAAGCATACGGACAGGTGCAAGGCGGCTGCAGCTCGTTTAATTCTCTTGAGGCTGTCGCGGCGAATCGCACCGCTGCGGCCGTCTCAACGCTTGCTTAGAGACTGGACAGTTTTAGGTTAGGAGACGCAAGCTGCTTGCATACGCAAGAACGAGGGGCCACGGTATTGCGCATGCGCAGACCCAGACATAGGGGCCTGCGCATGCGCAGTACCATCGCCCCTCGTTCTTGCGTACGCAAGCCGCTTGCGTCCCCTAAACTAAAACTCTCTACTGCAAGAATTTCCACCATGATGACTTATGGACCGGGCACCGGAGCAAACCTGCGCAGCAGACGATGACCGAACCGGCAGGTTCGTGTTGTGGTCGACGCTAGCACATTTGTGGGTGGAGTGAGGTCTGACTGTCTTCGATGGCGGCTCCGCAGTTCTTTAGAACCGTGCTTGCTGAAGCATACATGAGGCATGCGGTGTGTCTTCCTCGCTGTTGTTTCCCACCCGCTTTGTCGTTGTTTAGCTACAACTGTTCTCAGAATATTCGATGCAATGCAGCACTTGATCGAACGTAGCATTTATTCGTGATGATGTGCTTTCTTAGCGCTTTGTGTTAAAATGAAGCTTTCTTTGATTTGCAATTACCCCTGTCCTGCGCCAACCGATTCCAACTAGCACCCGAAAATTTCCTAATTTCGTCGCACCACTTATTCTTCTGCAGTGCTTTACTGCGCTTCCCTTCTTTTGGTAGCCATTCTGTCACCCTAATGGTCCAACGGTTATCTAATCTGCGCATTACATGACCTGCCCACCGCCATTTTTTTCTTTTAATGTCGATTAGAATATCGTGTATCCCCCTTTGCTTTCTCATCCAAACCTCTCTCTTTCTGTCCCTTAAAGTTATGCCTAACATTCTTCGTTCCATCGCTCTTTGTGGGGTCCTTAACTTATTCTCAAGCTTCTCTGTCAGTCTCCAAGTTTCTGCCCCATTTGTCAGCACCGGTAAAATGCACCGATTATATACCTTCCTTTTCAACGATAACGTTAAGCTTCCAATAAAGGGCTCACGATGTCTACCGTATGCGATCCAACCCATTTTTATTCTTCTGTGAATTTCCTTCTCATGTTCAGGGTTCCCTGTGATTAGTTGACCTAGGTAAACGTACCCCTTCACACTCTAGAGGCTGACTTGCGATCCTGAACTGTTGTTCAATTGCTGGTCATTCGTCATTATCTTTCTATACGTGCACCGAATGCAAGTACCAGCAAACGGGCTTAACTGCGGTATGCTGACCTACAGAGCAGGTACCGAAGTAAGGCCTGCTCTCTTCTGTGGAATAAAAAAGAAATATGCAAACCGGACTCACATTTTGGTATCTATGTGAAGAAGTTAATAAAATGCTATAAGTTTGCTCATTTCATTCCTATGTCTCTGGCGTAAAGCTAACTGGCGCGCGCATGTGATGGCGAGCCTGCATGTTACAACTCTCATATCCCTTTGTATTTCTTTATTTCTTATTTATTTTAAATGTACCACCAGATTCTTCGCCAATACGCTTTTGTGGGCATGTGCGATAGCACGGAAATGATTCTCATCACGAATGCGCGGCAATCATCTGAAAGATGTAGTTGGCGTTGGCTTGATGGCAGTATATGTGCGATTGTGGCCGAATGGTTCGAAAAGTAGGCATAAAAAAATTGAAATGTTTTCTTTATGAAGGGAATTGTGCCCTTGTTGGAGTAGATTAGTTTCAATGAGAATATTTAGGTATAATTTCTTTTATCCCTGAGGAATTCCGTTGAAAACGAGGCCAGCAGCCTTGACCTCCAAGAGTAGTGAAAAATGGTAGCATAGTGTTCAGCGTGCGAGCTATTAGACACGACGGCAGAGCAGTGCTCACCCAGCCAGCACTCGCAGTGGGAAAAGTCCGGGTTGTTCGAAAAAAAAAAAAAAGGCTTCGCTTTGAAATAAATTTATGCAGAAAGCCTGAACACATAATATCGGCTCATATTTATCTCTAAGCTCGCCGACATCTTAATGAAATAGCGCATTTTAATCAAGGGACTCTCTGATTTGCTTGCTTCTTTTCATTTAGGCGTTCGGTGCATGCCACTGGGTTGAATCCTGGTCAATCTTATAGAATGAGTACATGCCAACGACGCAACCAGAATCTGTAGATGCGTGTTTGATGCGTGTCGTACATTTCCGTGCCGTACCCCTGTCATCACCATTCTTCCCTCTACAAACACCATACATCGCCATCGTTCTTATGACATTACTTTGTAAACGTATAACTCTGTTTATCGGCTTGATCTGGTTCCTGAATTTCGGTAAAGCTTGCGAGCGGTCAAGAGGATCAGAATAAAAATCGAGTGGGATCACAGCTGTGACCTTTGCGGTGGGATAAATGTAATCATTGCATGAGAAAGAAAGCTGCATAGGTTGAAAGTAAATACATCGCCGTTAGTTGTATTGCACTTAATTGTGTGCTTCACTAAAACATTGCATCGCATAGGCACTACATGTTACATACAACGAAGCCAAGGAAGACAAAAGATACCCGCCGTTGTTTCGATATAAGTGGCTGGGGTGTTGGGCTGCTCCGCGCGAGGTCTCGGGATCGAACCTCGGCACCGGCGACGGCATTTCGATGGGTGCGAAATGCAAAATCACTAGTGTACTAAGATTTAGGCGCACGTTAAAGAACTCCAAGTGGTACAAATTTAGTTTCCATCTAGCGTGCCTCATAATAAGATAGTGCTTTTGGCACGTAAAGCCCCATACTTTAATTTTTTTTAGGCATAGTATAAACTAGCATTAATTTAATTCAGTAGTAGTAACAATAAAGAAAACGACAATGAAAGTGGACGAAAACCCATCTTTCCGCTGGTGGGAGATGAAAGCACATATTCCGCATTATGCGTGGTAATTACTATAGCTCGAGGTAGTTCGTAAGAGCATGCGCCGGTATAATCATGATTACGAGTGTTATTAGCGCAGACAGCCGGCCGATGAAAAACAACAACAGCACGAAAATGTTCTTGCGAAATAAAACCTTTGTAAATTCTGCCCCAAACGCGAAGCAGATGTTGCGGGGGCTGGTATTCTTGGTGTCACTACACCAAAATATCGCTGAGCCTTCTTAAAACGCTCTCCGAAGGGAAACAAGTTGCCAGAAGTATATATAGCAAGTATGCGCAAATTGAAGAGGAACGTGGAATCTTGTATTGAAATAAACCTTAGGTTAGGCTACAAATATATTTACCACTGCCTCTGCCTATTATCCCGTGCACAGGCCGCTGCAGTGGCTGCTCCACAAGCGTCAGAAGGATCGTTTACGGTGAAAACGTGTTGCGTTCACTGCTTCTGTACACAGGAGGGTAAAAGTTTCCTCGCAAACATTTGAGAGCCTGCGGCAAGCGTACGAGCACGCTTTTCAATTTCTTTAAGTCGCACAGCACCTCGCTTACCGTGTTCATGTCATATCGATTCCCGCCTCACCGAAACAACGAAGAAGTCCCAGATGTGCACCATTGAGCGCAAGGTTTTTCCGGCTGGCATGCAACGCGAGCAGCCGGAATTGAAAATGATTTCGAGGGTCGATGCGTGGCGTGGGCGGTTCCCATCGCGTATGCATTCTCGAACACTCAGTGACAGGCCCTGTATCGCGGGAGCACCCGGTCATTTACCCCATTCTCCTGCACGCGTCACAAGCAGAGCACACGGGTGTTTTGTTCTTCCTTCTTTTTTTTTGCTAGAATCATCTTGCGAATCAGCCTTCCCTAAAAGGAGGTAAGGGGCCTCCGCACGAGTACACTGCAGGGGAATACTTCGTGGTATGACGCAATTTATATTGTGCTTCGAACGCTCATAAGACAGCGACTCATTCTGACGCAAGGCACTTACGAGTATATAAGCAAAAAGAACAAACCCCGCAATATCGGTTAGTGTAATACATTTTGACGCACGAAGCAATGTCAGCGAGCGCACCTCTGTTATTTCGAATCAAACAATATATCAAGACATAATGACTGTGTACACACGGCGTGTTTCTTTCTTCAATTCTTTACTTTCAACACTTTAATAAAAGCACGAACTTTACTTGAATTACGTAACTACAGCTTAACTATCTACTCAGTTGGGTGTCATTTCCAAGAAATACCAATGCAATCAATTCACTATGTCAAATAGTTATACTAAATAACTTCCTAAATTAAAAACGTTGCGACACTTGTTTGTATTGCAAAGTTGTAGGGAATCGTCATGAAGGTTTAGTCACACGTTTCTACATTTCAAAATGGCCACCAAGGCCGAAATAACTAGCATCAAATTATTCGTTCATTTTCATGATTACGCGTGCGGCACCGTGAAGCGCTGCTTTGGTTGGTCCCCTCTGTGACACATGTGACGAAAAAAGTGCGAGGCAAAACGGAGCTGCCGTCGCACTTGCCTCATCTCACGTGCTGATAGTGATTGGCGGTGTGCGCATGTCACGATGGAACGCAAAGTCGGTTGAGAAGCGGCAGGGGAGAGAGAGAGAGAAAGAGAGAGAGAGACTGCGCTTTATTGTGCGGTGTGGCAAAGCTTATTTTGTGGTAGCGCAAGCTGAACAAGGACAGCAGAAAGGCACGTCTGACACATACAGCGCTTGCCTTACTGTCGTCCCTGTTCAGCTTGCGCTACAAGAAAATAAGGTATGCCGTACCAGCAAGCCCCTATAGCTACCCTCAGCGTATGGCAAAGCTTACTTTACGCTACCCTATTACGTCACAGAGGGGTTTTCTGCAGGCAGCATTTCTTGATCTTGCGTGCGTAAATCAGGCAAATTGAACGAGTCATTTGAAGGCAGGTACTTTGGTCTACATGACCATTGGAAATGCGTAAACACCGGAACCAAACTGTTCTGACGACTCTCTTCAACTTTCCGATGAAAAACATATGCCGTAATGTTTATAAGAGCTCGATTATTGTAATTAGTTTATTAGTAAATATAGTGTTTTCAGTTTTCTTTCATATGAAATCTGTTTGGGCAGATAATTCATCAGCGGTGACGTGATTCGAGTAAATTTTTCAGGCTTTTTTCACGTGCTCAAAGGTAAAAAAGAAAAAAAAAGACTATATCGTCGACTGTTATGTGTCTCTGAAGCACTTAGCTCTGTTAATATAAGGCTTCACGATATTCAGTGTGACTGTTATATGATAGTTGAACCAACATCGATGGCGTTGCGCATTAATTCTGTGACCATACACGGAAAATATAAAAATTAGCGTTCGCACACTTCTCTGTATACCTTGAGCCGGTATACCTGTGTCTGTAACGAATTAACTACTACCAATCTCTTCCCTCCTTTTTTTTCACGAATACTCTAAATGTCAAGCTTATCTTGACTGCTGACCGGTTCATGCTTCCACCCACTTTGAATCCAAGCGATTCTGGAAGGCGTACGTTACCAATGGATCTCATTGGCTGAATCCCTTCGCATTCTATTAGGATGTGCTGAGTGGTCTCCGGAGTCTTGCTGCAGCATACACATGCCTCACCTTCTTGTGAATATTTGCCCCGGTACTTCAGGAAACCAGCTCGAATCCCAACTAGCAAGGCACGGCGCTTTGTTTTATCATACAGATTTTCCCTTCTAATTTCTTTCTTCCCATTCTTGTAAAGCTCCATGTTCTCCATTGTTTTCATTCTTTGCATCAAATTCACTGTCTCTGTTTCTTTCACTTCTTTTTGATCACTCCTGGTTGTCTTTTTACACTTTCAGATAACCTATACTTGGTTGCCAACTTTCCTGACCTCTTTCTCCATTCTGCGTCCACGCTTTTCATCTACAGATACTTGTGCACTTTAGCTGCCGACTTATTTTGATCCATGTTCCTCCGTTCTCAGTCTTCAAAACTAATTTTGATTCGCAAAATGACATTTGCGAATGTTAGCGACTGCACCATTACTCTTTCCCAGATTGCACGCGCCACCTAATATTTATTGTGGCCCTCGCTGTGCTCTGTATTTTATTATTGGTGCTTTCCGCTTCTCCTTCTATGTACAGAATAGCACTAGTGGCTCCATATCGGAGCCTTGGCGTCAACTACAGCAAGCAAAAATAACCTTGCAATGGCCAAGTCCTACCTTTCTATTAGTGCAAAAAGGTCGGCAGCAACAACCATTAGCGTGTACCAGCTCTCGTTTCTTTTTTTTTTCTTATGCGACAGTAATGACGCATGAGAAATGCTCATCAGGGGTTGTGGTTGAAGAAATCCTCAGAAAATGGCACTACCGACGCTCCGCTTAGGTAACATCGTTCGTCACAAAGCGGAGGGTGCTGAATGACGAGGGAAGGCCACAATTGTAAGGCAGCTTCCATTACCGCTGAATGGAAGCCGCATTTCGGTTGGAAACAGCATCAGTCCTCATCGGGTCTGTTGAAATGCCAAAGGGCATGCCACTTTCGTTCGCTTGCTTTTATTTTAAATTCCCTAGGGAAACAACTTTAGTTTGCGCGCGTCAATTCACGTAATTCTTTTGGCATCCTCCTTTCAAAAATACAGGGGACACGTTGTGATTCGGAGCTTGGCTGGTAAAATACGGCCACAGGGCCTCTTTAACGCAATTAGCAGTCAAGCAATATAGCGACACATCGTATTGCCACCGCTGAAATGCGTCATATATGAGGTGTGTGCTGCAACCGGGCCCTCCTCTTCTGCGCGTCACTCTGGACACGGTGCGCCATCTGGCGGCGCCGCCACCAATTCCGCGCGGTCTGTTGAGTATCCTCCGAGATTGCACTGGTGGCACACTAGTGTTTATAAGCCCTGTACTGCAGCCAGGCTACTCAGCGCTTTCTTCTAGACTCTAATGTGGAAAGTTGGGATAGTTGGTGATTGATCATCATACCTTGCTGGGGAAGCAGCGCATTGACACCAACACAGAGAAGATACACAAGAGAGTGTCACAGCGAGTGTCGTCTTGTGTGTCTTCTCTGTGTCCGTGTCCGTGCGCTGCTTCATCAGCAAGGTATGATGATCTTCTAGACACGTTGCGCCATCTAGCGACACCACCGCCACCACCTCCGAGATGCATAACGCACCGGTTCGCACTTCCTCCTGGGCATACTGCGTCGTCTAGCGATGTCGCCAGGACGCCCGCACGTGGCCCCTGAGATGCAACTTACAAAAGCGCCAAGGTACCAGCTGCGTATAAATTATAAAGCTTTCTATAGCAAATCGGCCTGAAAGAGGTTAAATACAAGCATACCGCAACGTGTTTAATGTTCCGATCGCACTACTGAGTAGTTTCAGGAGTCTATAACAAAATAACAAAACACTAACCCAGCAAACCAGGAGAAAATAAAAAGGAGAAAGGAGTTTATAAGACTCGAAGAAAGACACAAGCATGAATAGGTCGCTAAAACGTAGAAAAAAATTAAGAGTGCGTATAAACAACTCTCCACTATAAACTTATCAAGTAACGTACTATCTACGAGGAAACCACGTAGAGCGTTCAGATCTAATCTGTGTTGAGCCGCGACCAGCTTTCTCGCTTGAACGCGATGTGTGTTGGCAAGGCGTGAGCGCAACCGACCATTGTAGCATCGGTCTGTTGTAGCCCGCGTAACTCGCTCACGTTAGGTTCATGCACGCGAAAGTACAGTAACTTACGTATTCGGTTAGTGGAGGTGAAATTCGGAGAATAACTAGATCAGGCTCTGCCCCACTTAGACCAAGTGAGTTCCTTTCACAACAACTCGATAACACGCAGCTTCTTCTGGTGACTTTCCGTTCGAAGCGAGCTTGCACCTCATGCAAGGATATTCACGCATACCCACTTTTCGTGCACAAAAATGGCTCCTTGAAAACGACGCCAAGATAGTGAAAGGAGAGAATAGAATAGAGAGAGGCCCAAGCAGACAAGCTAACCTATACATGAGGCAGATTACATAAAGATAGGGATAGACAGATCGACAGCAGAGGCATACATGCAGCCGAAGTTAGACAGCCGAGGCATACATGCAAGTGCACGAACACATGGCGGGTAAGGTACGTGTAGTTACGGTTACGTCCGCTAACCAAAAAATACTAGAAGCGCTCTGGTATTGGGGTTCGCAACGCCCATTTAAAGCAAATGTGTAATTTCCGTTTAGTTGATTGAAGAGCCTCGGTTCTTCTAACTTTCAAATGTGCGCAAATTGCCCAGCATTCAAGAGCATGATCTCCGGTTGGTTGGCAATATACTATAGGTTATCTCTTTCGTAAGATTGACCTCTCTCTCCTGTCCACACGTTATGTGTTCGGAAGAGCGCCAGCAAAACTATCGGAAAAGGTTGTTTTACAAATAGTTATAAAAAATGCGCGTCATTAGAGTATTACATGGATAGCGGCCGACTTTATTGGTCTTAGTCTTCTGCGTCTCAGATAATCTTTTTTTCCTTGACTAGTCTCTTTCGTAACTGCAGTAGCACTATATTCATACGTCCAGATGTTCCTCTTACTTTGGCTTTCCTGTCTTTTTCTATGCGTGCCATCTTCAATGTTTTTGAAATTTTCCTTACCTAACTTCCAAGATTCGACTTTTACGCTGGGTCGTTTCCTGCGCCCCTTGCACCAATGCCTCGGATTTCAACTGTTCTGTACATGTTTGAAGAAGACTCTCATTTTATCTTGCATGTTCTACTAACATGGCTTGTTTGTTTGTTTGTTTTGCCCTCTTGCATGGACTGAGACATAAGGAAAAGTGCAGCTTACATGCGGGATTGGCGACACGCTACTAAAAACTGTACCACGAAATATGCAAGAAAAGAAAAAAAGTACTCCATCAAACACAGACTGCGAGAAAGCGATACGTATACCTCAACAAAAGACAGTGAAAATCGGTTGCTAGCGCATTCACGCAGTCCGGAGCCAGCGAATACTATCCCTCCACGTATTCCTCGCTGAAACAATATGCAGCGTGCCTCGATTATACTTATTTTAGTAAAAAAAAAAGGCTTGCAGTACATCTGGCATGACAGCACGATTGAATTTTCGTGGCTTGTTTTGTTGGAGCGACGTAAATAACCGATTTTGTCCTTGCAGGGCTGAACAGTTAGCGTTCGTGTAATGACTGGTTATTGATGCAGATGGGAAGATGGCGCCATCAAAAGGGATGGGCGGGAAGTGCGACAGGATTTCACCAGAAAATGTGAAATAAAAGAGTCTTTACGATAAGAGGGCGGAAAAAGGGGGCGTTTTTTTTTTCCTCGGAGAATTGTAGCAACGCGTCCGTACCCGCCGCTGGAATCAAACAAGCACGTGAACACGGGCGCACATATTGCGCTGAACGCGCTAGTTCCTGTCGTCGCCCTGTTCCTCTAATATTTAACAGCTACTATGGGTGGAGGCAGTTCATTGCCGCGGAGACCTGCACTATGTTACCAAAGGAGATAACTATTTTGGGGAATTCGGTATCTAATGTTAATAAAAAAACGCTAAAGATTAATTGAAGAGGTGAGGTAGCTGAGCACATGGTTAAAAATAAATTGATGTAGGTTTTCTTGACAAGGTTAAACGGAGTGAGACGAGAAAATTACAGAAGAAAAGATTGAACCCATGACTCGGCGGTGTATGAATTGATATCGCGAGAACATCTGCTGAAACGGGCTACATTGTCGGAAGGGCCACTTAGCTGGCTATTTGCCCATGCCCCTTTATGCGTTTTTGTCACGCTTCCTGATTTCCTCTACTTTTTTTTCTTCTTTTTACTGAACGATCTGTCTCCGTGCTTATTTCTCGATACATCGTCTTTTCTTTATCTTTACAGGCTTAAACTAAGCGAAAACTGAAATTATCCCGTCACATCAATCGCTTCGTGTTACGCCCGCTGTATGAAATAACTGAGGTGCCACACTGCCTTAAACAGGGTGCTTCAGCGAGCACTTTCAAAAATTCCTAAAGGTTGCCTGTGGCAGGTAGCAAAATTCTAGCTCATGGGGTGATCTACTCAACATGGCGGGAACTACTTGCACAAAAAAAAAACTGATATGCATAATCAGCTAATAAACAAGAATTCACTAATTATGTTTTTGAGTACTTACTTTGAGACCAATATTTCAATATAGAAATTATAGCCGTCGAGTTCGCAAGGCGGATCCACTTGGGACGAATTCTCAGGATGCCACCAGCTTCGAGATATTAATTCCCGAAGTTTGCGGAGAAATTATTTGGCGTTCCAGTTACTTTTATGCTTGAATTCATAAAACGACATTTCGATAAGAAGGTAACTGGAACGACAATTTATTTCTCCTCAAAGTTCAGGAATCAGTCTCTTGAAACTGGTGTCATCCTGAGAATTCATTCCAAGTGGATCCGCCTTGCAAACTCCCCGGCTAGAATTTGTAAATCGCAATACGGGCCATAAGGTAATTAGTTAGAAACTTAATTAGGGAATTTTTGTTAATTGGTCGATTGTGCGCTTCAACTTTTGATGCAAGTAATGTCCTCCTCTTCGAGTAGATAAACTCATGAACTACAGTTGTGCTATCTGTCACAGACAGCCTTTAAAAAAATTTGAAAGTGGTCGCTGAAACGCCCAATTCCTGCTGTTGTAGAACAATGTGGCGGTGGAATAGAAGTGTGGCTTCAAATTGAGTTCAACACTGACTTAGTAAACAGGGCCTTCTCATTTTTGAATCCCCTTTCCCCTACCCCCAGTGCAGGGTAGCCTACCAGACTCAGCCTGCGTAACCTTCCTGTCTTTCCCTTATGACTTCTTTCGCTGTCGAGATTGACGTGACGACAAGCCCAATTTGCCTCCTATTAAGCCTTTCTCAGATCAACGATGCTGACGGGCAAAATATGCGACGTCGCTTGTCTGCAGCAGCTCAGACGTGAATGGACACGCGGCCAAAGAACACACACACATCCGCATGATCTCTCTTCGGATTGGCTAATGCCAGCTGTAGCTTCCATTGCAGCGCCAGAGCTTTCTGAAACGCACTGTAATGATGTCAGTATCAAGCGCAGTCTGAATTATTCAAAAGTGTAACAAATTCAATATTGGTTATTCAGTGGAATTTTTCTCCTTCTGCTTCTCATCGTCTTTTATCCCGTTTCAGCCCATCCAAATTGCGGAGTAGCACCACTGACCAACATCTTGTTTAACCTTGCTAGCTTTCCTAGCAAGTATGAAGCTTAGGCGTAGCTCTAGAACGTAGAACTAAGTCAGTTAATAAACTGCGACGCTCGAGAAAGTTCACAAAAACAACCCTAACTTCAAGAACGAAAAGAAATTCGCATATAAAAATATTAGCATGCACAACATATATGGACACATAAAAGCAAATCATGATTTATAATTGGCAGTTGTACATCCTATTGTAAGGTATAGCAAAAGTGACTAAGAATTCAGTTTTACTCCTTTAAAGTTTCCGAGCCAGAAGAGCACTTTCATTTCATTCATTCATTTATTACAAGCCCGTTCCTGTTTTTTTTTTTTGTCATCCATCCTCGTTCCCCGCCGTTCTTGTCTGCTTGTTACAATAACGCTTCAAATTGGGTCAGGACGTGAAACTCTTCTCGGAACCACGGATAAAGTGAGCGGCAATTCAGAGTGGGCTGCTCCGAACTTCCCGACTTTTGCTTGTGCTTCTCCGCGGTGCAGAAATCGGATCGATGTGGGAGGGCGTCCCGGAAAACAAACGCACACATGAACGTATAGCCGGTCAATTTTCGATTTTTCCCCCTCCTTTATGTTCTGCATACCTCGACTCTGGCTGCATATCGCTTGGCTGGATATTCGCGCAGTATTCTGCTCTTTTAGAGCACTGTCACGTAGGATAACGTGTTTGCCGTTGGTTTTGAGTCCTTCGCTGGCTATAGTGCTGATCAAGGGGTGAATTTGAAGTTATTTAGCTACGTGGCGTTCGCAGAAATGTGGACATTATGCCTATGGCATAACAACTATGACGAGTAAGATGGATGTGAAACGCAAACTTTATGACATTTCCGGTGTTCGATTGCCCTGTCCTGACTTCTGGAGTAAGTATCAGGTTACAAGGGTATAGACAGCAATGACCGAGCTTATGCCTTAGCTCATAATCTCATAATACCGAGCAACACCACGAAGTGGCGCGAGACCTATTACATGAAAGGTGCCAGAGGCAATAATTGAAAACGTTGTAATCGGCTCAAGACATACAAAAACAACCGATTCATCTTACCATCCACGTAAGAAACACACACTACAGAGAGGAAGCTGAACTGATCTGCCAAACACAAACACTTACACACCCCAAAGCTGCTATCCAACACCGTGGCGTGACAAACCAGCATATCAAGTATGTGGTGAATACCCAAATTCGCTTCGTACTTACTGGGAATGCCTCACAGCACTCTCTTCTTCACACTTCTTATATAGCTCGAACATCCCTCCCTCCCTTTCCTATGATGATGATGATGATGATGATGATGATCATGATGATTTATAGACAGTACATTTGAAACGGAATGTTGACATATAGCCACCTAGCATGCTTGAGTGAATCACGTATGCTACGACGCACGTTTCCCTTTGTTTTCATTCCAGCATTTCGTATGCAACTCCTTAATCTTGTTTTATCTTGCTTAAAACTTCTATTTGTACCGCTATCCATGCCTGTGTCGGACCTGGTTGTATTAATCACTTAGCTACTTTTTCCCGTCAATACTCTGAATGCCCCAAACACTTGGGAGAGCTGGACCGTTCAACCACGAGAGATGCGCATTACACTATGGCCACTGTTGGTAAACCACATCAGAAACATCAATAGATTCATGCCATAATGGACACACCACCAAGAGTGGAGACTCAGCTGGACTTCAACGGCGATGGCTCGGATTTTGAGTTGTTGAGTTTATCTCTCTCCATCTCTCACACACATTTTCACATGCTCGTTAGGGTTGGTAATATCGATGAATGATCAATCGAGATACTGTATCACGCAAGACGGTTAATCTTCATCGATGCGTACCTTTCAGTTATTCGGCTTAGTCGATTAGACCTGTTCGATTATTCGTTTTCGAGAGTTTAACAGGAGTGGCGCGAAAATTTTGACTATCGCACTGGAATAGCGGCGCACGAGCAGTGACTGTGCGGCTGTGGTAGAGCGACTGTCGACTGTTTTGCTGAGTGATGCCCGAGTCGAGCGCTTCCCCTCTCTTCCCCCACACCGCACACGCCACCACGCAGCCCGAAGCGTATGCCTTCTCTACACATCTTATATCGCTCGAACATCTCTCCCTCCCTTTGCAATGATGATGATGATGATGATGATGATGATACATTTCAAGCCGGACGCTTGAAATGCGCTCGCAATTCGAGGAATGTTACAGCAATCCAGTTGTCGATCGTCGTGCCACTCCCAGTCCACAAAAGACGTGGCGCAGCATGCGCGCCGATTTGGAGCACGTATTTGACATAGCAATGGAGTTAATGTCGATTCCGGTAAATATATAGCTTCTATTCTATAATATATTCTCGCATGCTGGTTGTGCGGCCATTCAAGGAAGGTGTCGGTTTCACCCAAACATACCAGCCAATTGGCGTTCCTCTGCTACGTAGAAAAGAGCATGTGGTTTAAAATCATAAACCAGTAATTTTCATTTCCCGTGCGCATATAGCAATCACTTGAGTATTTCAGTTGGACTTCACCTTTCAGTTTTGCCATTGTCATAATTCTTGTTTGACTGTACTCTACATGGATTCACTGGTGCCATATATGTTGCGTAATTGTGCACTAAGTGCCGCTTTGTAACATATATTGTATAAGTGCCACTTTGTAACATATATTGTTTGCCTTTTCAAGAGCCACTAGTGTCAACTATATTTAGTCTTTAACAAGCTAGAGTATTATACTTTACCCAAATCTGTTATACTTTAACCAAACACACTTGTGTTTCAAACTTGGTTCCACCTCTCAAACATTAAGGTAGGGTTCTACAAAAGTTGTCAACAGTGTCTCAAACTTTTTAAAAGTACCCGGCAAAATTTTCGATTAACCAATTAATCGATGAAAAGCTCTGCATCGAAAGAGATTATTCGATTAAAGGCTAAAATGATCAACGAATAATCATTAATGGAATAAAAAAATAATAGACCGTCCCTGTATGTTCTCGTCCACTCCTCGCTTCCCTCTAAATGGACATCATGACTTTGGAAGATATGCTGGATTGCTTGTAGAAACAAGGCTTTCTAACGATTTCCAGTTCGTTCGTTGACGCACTATATGTGTGATTTTTTCACCGAGTACACTGATTTGAAGTACTCGAAAGTGCACAATAGCTAAGCGTTGTCGGCTTCCTGCATTTGGACTGAACACGTTGCCGACTAAAGCGTTCTCGTAATCACGAAAACGGAGCCTACCTTAGGTCCTGCAAATCTCGACCTATCACAGTTCTTGCTTTCTTCCTTTTTTCTTTTAATTTCATTTTGCCGCCCCATAACCGTCTTTATTATGTTCCTGGATAGATTATTCTACGCTCACAAAACAAAGTTACGTTTTCACAAATGCTACTTAGTATCTAAACGCAAAGGAAGGTTATTTATTTATTTATTTATTTTCCTCAAGTTATCAAAAGAAAGTAACTTACCCATCCCATTACGTGAAGAAATAAGCTTTAAAGCCGGCGTGATTTAATCCGCAGTAAGGTACCACCGTGTCAGAAAGTCTCGTGCGTAATTGGTGTTCCAGATCTGCACGTTATCTCACGCTCACGAGCGTCCAGAATGGAGGCACGCTCAGAGACGTACCGCCGAAGAATAGGACACGAAAGCCCGGAGAAAAGCGAGCAGAGAGAATTCAGGAGGCTTTTGTGGGGAGCAGAATAGCGACAGCAGGCCGTCCAGGAGCGATTCGGCAGAGTGAAATTGATTGTTTTTCCTCTCCCAATACTATACCTCACCGTGCGCCCCCCTTCCATCGTTGGCCTCTTCTCTTTCGGCAGCGTAATTAAAGACTAACAAATCAGCCGCTTTGGCGTAATTAATTTTGGGGAGTTCGATCCCCGAGAGATTAAGAGGAGCTGTTTGTCAAGACCCCTAGATCGGGCTCCCGGTGTTTCCCTACCTTTCCGAGCGGCAGCCAATCATCCTCTCGTTCTTTCATGCGGTGCTTTCACAAGCGACGGTGCACCGAGGAGAGGACGTCCAGGTGAACGAAGAAGCGAGTCACAAGAAGAAGACGAAAAGCAAACAAAGGTGGGGGAAGGGTAGGAGGTGGGTGGGGGGGGGGGGGGAGTCTCACCAGCTCCCGTCGTATTGCGCACCCACCGCCGCGTCGCTTCTGTGCTCGACGTTTTCCGGGGGTGAGGCAGACGAGGCGGAGCGCAAACACTGGATCCCCTGATTACGCTATTGATTCGTGAAAGTGGCCGGCACGGTGCCCGGGATCACAAAGGAAGCCGAGGCAGGAGCGTGGTCATATCTCGAAGAAGCACTTCAAGGGGAGAAGGCCCTTCGCTCCGAGAAACCCACTTCCCGCCAGCCTCCCCTGCTTCGTTAAGGACGGCTCATATGAAAGCTCTGATTGGGTGTCACGGAGGGTGTTGATTTAAGGCGGGCCACGCGATAGGAGACTGCAGCAGCCGCGCTCACAGATAACATAGCAGCGACTATTTATCACTGCTTTTCCGAAGTCTGCTCTTTTCAAAAAAAGAAAAAAAAATATTCCTTTGTGTGGTCCCTGGGTCAGCTCTTTAAATGGTTTTGGTGCGCTTCTACCAACATTACCATGCAAAGAAAACCCGTCAGCAGTGTGTTCTGATAAGGACTACTTTCTTATGAGCCACTTATCTCGCGGACTGGCGCAACTACATCAATTTGGAGGCGCCCCAACTTAGTTTCCCCTAGTTCACGCGAGTAAACAGGGCCACGAACTTATAAGCCCCTCTGCGAGCACGGGCTCTTCAATATCTCGTTTGCTGAAGAGAAAACGTCAGCACTGAGAGGCAGCTAACGTGTTACGCAGGCTTTAAGTTACCCCACGCGCTCACTCTCATCTGTCGATGCGTTCTTATCTATACAATGAAGCTAACGCAACTATAGTCGTCTGCATTGCAACACGATTCAGTAGGCCGACGCGGTCGTTGCGAAAGTAGCGCGTAATTAAATGCAGATTAGGCTTAGCATTCGGGCGATAATTGCTAAACCTAAGCGAGTCATTTTGAAGCATAATGCGCATGAAATTATGAACTAGAATAGTAACAACAAGAGAGCAGGCAGAATGTGATGACATCGAGCCAGTAATCTTTACTCACTGAGCAAATGTTCCGGGCCCGTATTCGCGAAAAGCTCTTACAGTCGACTTGTTCGCACGAAATACTTCCCGCCAATCCTGATGCTCGAAATGTCATTAGCGAAGGCGGCCAGCCAGTAGGGAACAGCACTTACGAATGAAAAGCTTTGCGAATTCGTTCCCTGAATTTTAATATTGAACAGAGTGTTTCATTAATACTGCAGTAATGTATCTTAAGCAATGGGTGTATTGACGAAATACAGGTGGAACTTTGAGAGATATTGCAAAAGAGATATGCGTGCGATGAACTTGGTTCTGCTGTATCTTCTGCTCAGCGCGCAGAAGCAGAATTTAACTGAAAGCTGCTTCCACTTTCGACGAAATGTTTTTAATACCGCGCATTCACGACTGAGGTGCGGCATGGTTGGTGTTACCTCACTTGCACACGCATTACACTTTACTTGCAACAGTGATTATGTGGGCTGTCGGAATAGTCATATTCTCGTTGTCACTTGACAATATAAAAAAGGACGTTTTCCTACTGACGTACGTTTCTTTTCTTTAATGACACGTACAGTGAGAGCCTCAGAGAGTGGATGAAATAGTGTTAAATAACGGAAGCTACAAATGAGACACCATCTGAGCTAGCACAGAACTAACGAGAAGTATAAGCTGGTGTTTCTTCCCTGACGTAGGTTCAGCGAACTTTCTGGCATGCGCTTTAAAAATTAGGATGGGCTGAGTCCTAATTACGTAGTTGCCTGTTACAAGTACCCTTCCAACGTCAAGCCATCCACGGAGGTTCCCGCTTGCGGGAGGAGAAATACGGGCTACATTCTAGCACTAAAAAAAAAGCAAGAAAATGAGGCTTGGTGGCAACGAAGCGGCAACAATAACATAGCGAGGTATTTTGCTCTTCGAACAGGAAGTGCTGTAGAAACGTAAGCACCAGAGAGGGCCAAGCGAAATTTTGTCGGCGATCTCGGCCTTACTTCCAGTTGTAGGCGCTCCTTTAGGCACTCACCAGCAGGCACTCAACAGGAGTTTTCACTCTTGCAATTTTCGATGTTTCCTGATTCAGGAATGCCGATGCTCACGAGTACTTCAGTAACTTCGACGCCAACAAGCGACGGGTGCCTTTCTCATAGTTCCGGCCGCCGGCATCTCTCGCGGCTTTTACTTCGTTACTGTTCCGCCAGCCCTCTAGGTTTCTCTTCCTGTACCTTTCTACTTCCGGTCGTTGATCGCACCCACAAACTTACATTGTAACAGAGAGAAGAACTCGACCTGCAAAATAACAGAAAGAGTCAACATGGCAGTAAAAAACAAAACGTGTCTCCCGTGGGATCCCGAAGAAAATCTCCAGCGTAAACAAGAGACGAAGCCGAATGAAGAGTACAAAGTAAAGGAGTAGCGAACACCTCAAGGAAGCGTCGGAAGTGGGGGGATAGCGATGCGGTGTTCGAAGCCGGAAGAAGGGCGAAAACGCTGAAACCAGCAAGAAATGGCCGACGGAAGAAGAAGAAGAAGAAGCGAGATCGCTGCAAGCATCCTTCGCTTTTCCTCTCGCGGAGCGCGAGTAACGATTTTCGGCCGCAGTTGGGCCATCGCTGCGGAAACGGCAGGAGGAAGATAAATTGCAACACACAGGACGACACGTACGTCAAGGGAGAGGAGAAGAAGAGGAAGACATGGAATGGCGTAGATATATACTCTCAGAGCAAATACCCAGAAGGAAAGAAAGCGACGATGGAATGGCGAATGTCAAGGCATTTCGTGGGAAAAACGGGCTCCTCCGCCCGTGATCTGCCTTGCAGTTTTCGTTTCTCCACGAAACGGCCATTTCGCCTTCATCGCATGCGGAGCACATTCTCTTCCACTCGAGCGTCCCCCTTTATTTATTTTTTTTTCGTCGACGTTGTCGATGCTAGAAGCGTGCGCTCTCCCCACGATCCTTTCCTTATGTGTTGTCGCCTCCCTCTTTTGGCATGCGGACTTCCAGCGTGGGCTGTCGTGAAAGACGCACCATTGAATCCGCCAGAGAAAAGCCAAAATCCTCCTGTTCAGGGGTGTCTAAGAGAAAGTGCAAATAGCTACCTAGGCTTGGGGAATATTCTGAGGGCGATCCCTGCACGTACAAATTAAGACAGCTAAATTGTACGTTTTAACGATCCAGAAACTGCACCATGTGTTGTGAGGGAAGCCCTAGTGAGGATTATGGGTTAATTTCGAGCAGCTGGGATTTCTTAACGTGCACCCAGAGCATGACAGATGAGTGTTTCTTGCATTCGACCCTACCGAAATGTGGCCGCCGCGGCGGGATCGAGCCCGCGACCTCGTTCGCAGCAGCACGATGCATATAGCCTTTCCACCACCTCGGCTGGTAACTTATGCAGGCATTGGTGTTATCGTAGTTATTGGAGTGTCAGTAGGCATATCAAAGACTAGACTAGAAGCCTCCGCGTAAGTTTATTTTATTTGCGCACAGGCTGCAACTACTTATGTTCCTATCCAAACATAGTTAAATTCCCGCAAAGTCCCACGAAGGGGCAAGTGACAGCTTATTAAGCCATGAATATCAGTCTGTGCCAGCTTCACAGCATGGAGGAGACGAATTCTACCAAGTCATTAAAAAACATGAGTTCCAGAGCTCGCTCATTTTGAATAAAAGGAGAAAAGACGCACGGACGCTCGTCTTCCTGTACTTCTCTCTTCATATGTGTCTGCCCAGTGTCTCGATTTTGTTTTTGAATCTTCAGTCAAATATCCAAGATGCGCCGTCCCCAGAAACCTCCGAAGACATTCACAGCAGCGCTGGGAGAACTCTTGCACTGCTCAATTGCTACGGGAAGGCCCGAAGATGTAAAAAAAAAATGTATTGAGCCCTACCACAATATGAAGCACTAGTAAACGAAAAGCACTATCGCAGCTGCAGGGTTGTTACAATCAGGCGTTTGAGCGGTACCAATGCTGTGCAATAATTATTCCGTGTGGTTCAGCAAAAGCAATGGACACTGTAAGAAACCCATGCACGTAATCGCTGCGTTCCATAGGACCCTCCCAATGTTTCTGATGCCTGATGGAGAAGAGGTGCGAATATTCGCAGTCGAAAATGTACAGAATGGTTCCACTATATCGTCTCTATAGGCGCCAAGTGTCTTATCGCCAATAATATGAAATATTCTCACAGATGCTGCAACAGAGCACAACTCAGACAATCACGGCTGCAATGATATGATGGTCTCTATGCCGATAGAGTATTGCATTACGCAGTGAGCGCTTGTAGTAATCATAACAAGAATCAATTCGAGTTGGAGCAATTCAGTTGTTCTCGAACAATTTATGTCCGAACAGCGATCTCCACACACAACTCCCCGGAGTGCTCAGTAGCGTCCACTTCTTTCTGCAGGTTTCGTGTAGCGGCGTTCTTTCCCCAACACTGCGTTATACCTTTGTTGCTTTGTTTGTGTTTCTTGCCATTTTTAAACGGACGCACTGAAAAAATAGATGCTGGCGCGAGTATACGGCCTGGCTAGTTCTTGTCTAGAGAGAGAAATAGAGAGAGAGAGAGAGAGAGAGAGAGAGAGAGAGAGAGAGAGAGAGAGAGAGAGAGAGAGAGAAAAGCGAAGTAAATTCAGGAAAGTCAACTATACGTACGACCAGTTTGCTACCATACACAGTCGAAAGGGAGGCAGCTGATGAAAAGAAAGGAGAGAAAACACTGAGCTTGTTGCTTCGTACGGAAGTGCACAGCGATACTGCAGTCACACACTGAGCTCCGTCGACTTCATGAACTACACTATTTAACAAGTGCCGCGCACATATACATTTACGCACTTATTCGCCGTTGATTCACCGTTTATGGAGGAAGACGCCTCATCTTTCCCATGTGCTTTTTGTGTTGCCGCATCGGCTGCTGCATTGACTGGAATGTTACAATATTCCTAGAAGTTTGTTTTTATTTTTTCCACCATTACATACCAAATATTGCTGGTATAACGAAAATTACGGGTTATTGCGTACCGAAGTGCTAGTTATTATGCACCAGATATTGCTGAGTATTGTTTGTGGAATTTTTTCGAGCTTTAACTTAAACAGAGGCGGCGCATTCCACTCAGACGAAACCATAACTTCAACACAGAACACGCCTCAATATCTATTCCTTGTTCAGTTGTTTGGCTGCGCTCCAACACTCACAGCAATAACGCACTGGCGCCAAATAAAGCCCTTCTTTATGGGATGAATTCGACTCCGGTGTTTCTGCATCGATAAAACGAGTGGAACCGAGTGCAGCTCCCATAAAAAAAGAATTGTACTGGAGCGCGCGTAGTATATCACGTCGAGATCGAATGATGTAAGGCCGGCCTCTCCTGTTTTATTTGAATACACTACCACTACCGGTATTATCAGCGTTATAGTGCCAGCTCATCCTTGGAGAAAAATGCCATTTCTTTCATGTAATCAAGAGAAGTGTACGAACTAGGCATATATATGTGTTGCTTTCTCTCTTGTCCTTGCTTTTCAGACTTGAAGACCTGACAAGGAGAATAACTGGGCAAGTTAAGGTTGCCCCAGGAATACGGTGGCTATATTGGCGGCGGAAATAAAATATGGTGTTATGATGTCCAAAAGTTGAGCAAGTTCGCGTGGAATCATGTTACTTCAAGGCGGGTGTGCTAACACGGACACTAATACGAACGAAAACGAAACGGCGTTTGTTTTGTCATCTTCGTTCCTACTTGTGTATGCCTGTATTTTAGTAACATAAATATGGCGTTAAGCTTTCCCTTTCGTCAGTGCCGCCTACAATCTCGTCAGTAGCAACATTGTTGGGAAAACTACTCTTACAGAGCACTTTTTTACAGCGAAGGTGTCTATGTCTTGGATGCCGAGATTGCTTCGCAGAGTAACATCGACACAAAACTATCATCATCAATGGCTAATACCCCCGAATGCAATGGCTCATACCCCTGTAAGTCAGAGGCTACAAGCACTCAGCAAAGTGAAGCAAACAGTACGTACATTCTTTGGAATCACGCATACAACATACAGAACAGCATACGTTTCAGTAAAGAACAAGCTCAAAATAGGCACCCGTGCCACACAAGTGATGATAAGGCGGTTCTGTGTCTACATGTAATGCGAATTACGTAGCGCTCCTCGCATACGCTTCCCGGTAAAGATTACTGTTGCCCAAGCTGCCGCGGCGACGGCAGCTTGACTGTAGCATACGAAGCAGGGAATGACGCAACCACACTTTGGTACGCAAAAGAAGAACCCGCCTAGCTTCTTATTTGTGCTGTGACAGAGCTATTGGAAGGCCACATATAGTGAGGACTCGTCAAAAGCAGCATGAACACGAGTCGCGACGAATTACTCTTCTCTCTGGTCCACTCTTTGTAGGTGCACGAAGTAGCGATGTAAGCCAAGTCGCAGGCCGTCGAAACGTGATAGGCTAATAATGAGGTAAAATGCACCCGAGTGTTGCGACGTGAATAATTTCATCCTACTTCGAAATGGGTAATCATTCTAGTTGTCGTTTGCAGCTTCACTGCCAAACCAACTTCACACGTGGATTGGAGACCATTTCTATTTGCCTGCTGCATTGTCTTTTGACTCGTCACGAGACGCGGATTTCACTATCTATACTGACGAAATATTGAAAAGAGTACCTAGAATGCAACTTAGCTAGTGCACGTAGGATATCGTGCCGCATGATGTATGGTACTGTGCCGACTTCCTCTGTAGAGCAACGTCTCAATCTTTTCACCATCGTCAAAGCCGGGGAAAAGAGCCACTAATTAACAGAAAATTAACATAATCCCCCTCCCCCGAACTAGTAGGCCTTTACAAGGCGTTCTGCGCGTAACGTGAGTAACGGGTTCTTATGGAATTGGGCGTAACGCTTTTCTTTTTCCAATACATGCAAGTAAATAACTCCCTTCTATCAACATCTTTTGACGTGCAAGAAACGCGTTACACAGAGCGTCGTCCGCATGTCATCGGGCGTCCGTGCTCGGTGTCGTCTTTCCCTGTACCGCGTACAGCACAGACACAGCGGAAGTTGAGCATCCGGTGCCGTAACACCTCGCGGTGTCCAGGAACACGACGCTAAGTAAGACGGATGGGCGCCGCCCCATTTGCCTGGCGGTCGCGACGCTGTGGGAATGTCTCCTCTCTCGTTGGTCTCAGCCGCGGCCGCAGCGGTGCCGCCACCTCCAGTCCCTTTCTCCTCGTGGCTTCCCGTCACCAGGGGAGGCGTCGTCGGCCCGTAGGCTGTGCACCGGCGGGAGGCACAGCGCATTCCCTAATAGGAAAATATCGGCACTCTCGCTCAGCGAGATTTTTGGTGAGCCGCGGTGATCGGTATCTGGGCTTTGGTCTCTGGAATCAAACCTGTATGTGCTTTTCGCTCAGCGTCATTCTGTTCTCATTTCCGACGCTACGCCTTCCAGCATGTTAGCGCTTCAGTGGATATTGCAGTTCTGCTTATTAAATAAAACAAAAACAATGCCCGTGAATTCAATCGCACCTTGTGTGGTCGTCAGCTCTGTTGCACGCGCATGTACGCCATGCACTGGCCTACCATAATTTCATTTCGTGTTAGGAAACAAGTGGCGCTGAAAATTAATTCGATGCCGTGTACTACACGTATCTCGTATCCCGATTGCTTTCCTTTAGAGTGTAACCCCTTGCATCACAATATGAAATATAAATTATATTTTTTTTCTTCAGTAAGCCTCAAATTTGTTTCTCGCTGGTCACTTCTCTGCCTTAACTTACATGTAGGTCATCATTCTTTAACAACTTATATCAATTTTTTTTATTGAAGTTTTGTTCTCGTCCTATTGATGTCAAAGAGCAAACTGGCCCGTTGTGCGAAAAAGCCGGCGTCTGTCATCTGTAGCAGTGAAACGGCTGGCGAATTTTCATCGGCTGCGACGCCCCGTCGCGAGCGCGTCTCGACGGAGCAGAGAAGGCGAAAGCAAACACCTGTTGCCGGGGTAAAGCGCCAGGTGTTGCGTGAGGGGAGAGGGCATCGCCGCGACGCCACGTCACCCTCCCTCTCGCTCTCCGAAGCCTGCGTTATCCGTGTGTTCCTTGTATGCACTAGCTCTCGCCTGCGTTCTAATTGCGCCTCGATAAGGTAAAATCAAAACGTGCCAAGCATCTCAACGCGCTCGCTTGCCCGCGAGGAGTTCAAAACTCGAAGGACAGCTCAGCGGCGTCCAGCTGGACGTTAGTGCTTTCGCATTCACAACTCATATGAAGTGCTTAGGTGTCCTCAAATTTTTAATTCCATAGAATATAGCTAGAAGGATTCTATATCTATACATTCATGAACTTCACTCCCGGCAAAGAGGTTTAATATTGAACCATTTCAAAAATGTGCAAAGGAACTATATCCTATTCATTCGCCTGCCAGAACCAGACCAGTCTATCTTTTGTGCCGTTATAGATAATAAGAGGCCGCCACTCGTGAGCTGGACAAGAACGAAGCGCACTTGGAAATATAATTCTTTTATGCGTGCGTCTGCGAAACGACACGCCATTTCAGTAATGGTTGTTGTGCGAGATTTTCCTCGCTTTTTACGATTTGCGCCGTTTCACTTGACATATATTCTGTGTTTGCATTTGCCCATTTGCCTAGAATCGCTCCGTTAGTGA
Organism: Dermacentor variabilis; assembly: GCF_050947875.1. Taxonomy (NCBI): domain Eukaryota; kingdom Metazoa; phylum Arthropoda; class Arachnida; order Ixodida; family Ixodidae; genus Dermacentor; species Dermacentor variabilis. The sequence goes on along the minus strand of NC_134571.1, from coordinate 76,592,264 downwards.
CTGCCATCAACGTGCGATCATTGTGTTTTCACATTGCATTATCACAGCAAGCACCTACGTAGAAGAACAACGCTGAGTCTAGCAGTCACCCTGCAGCAGGACATTATGCTTTCTCCGTTATATGCGTTTTAGTTATGCGCTCAAACATTCCATGTGCATTTACTTGATTGAAAAAGCCCTGTCACCGCTCGAGAGATAGGCAGATGATGTTGTAAGAGAATTTGAGAAATAATTGGAATGTTCGAACATGTGACGGAAGAATCCGCTTTAGCAGTTTAGTAAATGCGCATGTACGATTAAAATGGATCAAGGTTCAGTTGGCGAAGATGTTCCAGTGGGCATAAAGCTTTCCAGTCGTCACGCAGTAAAACAGCCACGAAAGCAGCCCATAGTAGTGTAGTGTGTTTACTAGACAGCTTTATCTGGTTTCATTTGTAATGTCCTGAATTCAATATATATATATATATATATATATATATATATATATATATATATATATATATATATATATATATATATATATATATATATATATATATATATATATATATATATATATATATATATATATATATAACAGAATTGATCACGTGAATTGCCTCAACCTTTATATGCGCTTGCGGAAACCCCCGTGTGGGGGCTTTCATTCTTCGTGCCCTCAGGGCTCACCGTCTTGGATGCAATAGTCTAGCCCGTCTTCGTTGAAGTGAAATTAAGCGAGCTTCGACCAAAAGAGCAACGTCTTCCTGCTTGCTCTGACAAGGTGAAAGCCAAAGTTTCTCCGATATGGCTGGCTGGATTTCTGGCGGTATTCCACCCATAATGCAACTACTAATTGTATCACGTCTTGAGAAATTGCCCCACCGCAGGTATTGTAGTGGCTCGTAGCTGGCATAGCGCACCTACCACATCATTTGCCTCATTACTACAGAAGCAATTTTTTTCTGTAGTGAGATCTTTGTGTTTGTGGCCTGTCTTTTGAGAAGTATTTGCCCTTCTCGTGGTAGCGGCTATGAGGCCGGGTCAGATTTCCTGGAGTTCACGAAGAAATTGGGGGTGTAAATGAAAGACCGTTAAATCAATGTGGTGCCGGTGAAAAGAACAATTGAAAAGTTGTTCTGTAAGGTCGACTAAGAAATAAGCAACTTTCAGTGACCACGCTGCCCTTATTTTCAGAAAGTAAGTATTAACAGACAATTTTACTTCGCTCTTTGCGAACAGTCATGCCTGGCGACATGCACTTCTTTTGTGCTATATTATAGCATAGTTTACCAATGCTAAGCATAGTAACCTAAACTAATATTTCAGCGCTCCTTCCTACTATCGCAACTGTGCTCTGAAATCTAAAAGCTTGTGGTGTCACGAAGAGAAGAAAAGGCGGAGAGGGCTGGTGACATTACATGCTTTAATAAATTTGGTGAGTCTCAGGGAAGCGTTTAGGAATACCTTAATAATGGCAACAAAAGAGAGAAAAGGAAAAACTTGTTATTTGGCTAGTTTATTATAGGTAAGTTGACATATATTACCGCAACATAAAGAGGACCTACGTAGAAACAGAGAAAACGGAGGTTTCTTTATTCTGAGATTAATTATTACGGCTTTTTTTTCACGTCTTTGTTTCTTTTGTTTGCTTTTGTTCCATTTTCCTCTATGTGTATTGTCTTTTTTTATTACACTGATATGTAGGAAGGTACCTGATGCAGCCGAATGTTTTCATTCAATCTCAATTTCGTCGCAAAGGAACACTGTGATACTGTTAGCATATTAAAATAATAGATACAAAACTTGTGCTCTCGAACCATGTGGTCGGTTGTGAATGATCCTTTTTCTTTCTTTTTTTGAGAGAAAGGGTATGGTCGGAGGCACACTCCCTTTTTTCGCGTGAAGCCAACAACGTTTAGCCTCGAAATCTGATTCTTCAGGCAATTATTCACCCTCTGCCATGGAACTTAAAAAGTATGAGCAAAGAACACATTTTCCTGTCCTTTACATGCAGGAAGCGAGCAAGTACGGCGCTTAAACAAAATAACAACGGACATAGGATGGGAAAAATTTATAATGATGGGAAAGCAATGAATCAACTGGAAGCAATGAGGTAGCAACATAAAATTGCGCGAAAAATTCATGACACTGAAACAATATGGAAGCCCAGTCATATTTCTTTTTATTTTTTCTTAAGAAACTCCCTCATGGCTACATTATCTCAAATAGTTGCAGGAAAGTATAGCTACTGAAATCTTTCTTTCTTTCTTTCTTTCTTTCTTTCTTTCTTTCTTTCTTTCTTTCTTTCTTTCTTTCTTTCTTTCTTTCTTTCTTTCTTTCTTTCTTTCTTACTAGATCACATGATGATGCGGGTGTCAAAAACAACGCAATAATCGAATCATGGTAAATAACAAAATATTTAAATATAGAAAGTTACACATGAATTAGGAACTTCAGAACACTTATACCGAATGGAAAAACCATGCCAACCACTGCTCCAGTAGGGCCAGTCTTCGATGAGTCTGGACATTAACAGCAGCGGTATCATAGTCCTTCCAGAAATAATGTATAGAGTGCATTCACAATCGATGTAATAATAATAATAATAATAATAATAATAATAATAATAATAATAATAATAATAATAGTAATAATAATAATAATAATAATAATAATAATAATAATAATAATAATAATAATAATAATAATAATAATAATAATAATAATAATAATAATAATAATACCAAACATTTTTTGCGCGCGGTACTGGTCAAACAGGCGTTAAACGTTAACGTTCGCTATTAGATGATCAATCATTGAAATGATTTAGTTCCCTGATTTTTTTTAAAACTCAACATTTCTTCGGCTCTTCCCCTCGCTTTGCTGTTTGTCAGTTTTTGGCCGTTTACTGCTGGGTGCTACTGGGAACTCAATGAAAGTAACCGTGAACGCGCTTGTATGCTGAACAAATGTGGCCACCTGCCGTACTGCAGAGCAAAAATATAACGTCCTACTTGGAGCCTGAACATATGGAGTCGGCTCACAGACATCCCTAACGCACAGCGATCTGTTAATAGAATGGAGAATTGTATTCATCTGATTCTTTGATTTACTTTACTTCTTTTATTTAGCTATTCAGTAGGTAGCAGTGGGTAGGTGCACGTTCGTGGCTAAGCCTCCTGAATGGGCATGTCCAACAATACGACACCCACACAATCCCCATAAAACCAAATCAAACGAAACCAACCTTTGTATAGCATGAAATACATACTTCACCAATAAACAAAGCTTCGAAAACCTCCGAAGAAGTGAAGGAGCAAAACGACAATGTCAACAGGGTCGGATCAGAAGAAAACTACGCGGAACACTGAAACGAAGACGATATGTACATTTAATGAAAACTATAGTGAAAAGCAATAAGCGTTTATATACGTAACTATGTAATACATTTATTTAAAAAATAAATTAAGAGATGATGCGCTTCGCCAAAACAACTGTTTATTGCGCAGAAGTTGCCACCAGAGTACGCTCTACCTCAAGACAAATGTATTGAGGAGAAACGTCGACAAAGTGAACAGTTGTTAAAAGATGCGCATCACCTCTTCAAATATAACCTCGCAGCAACAGAACATGCTCTACTACCTTCAAGAGTACACAATATTACACATATATATATATATATATATATATATATATATATATATATATATATATATATATATATATATATATCACCTGTGTGTGTAGGCGTGTGTGTGTGGGTGTGCTTCAATCTATGAAACGACGTTTTGTTAACAAATTAACTGGAACGCCAATGCATTTCTCTGCGAAGTTAGGGAATTTATATCTCGAAACTGGTGTCATATTTAAAATTCATTCCAAGTTAATCCGCCTTGCGAACTCCACGGCTAGAATCTGTAAATTGCAATACGGGCCATAAGGTAATTAGTTAAACACTTCATTAGCGAACGTTTGTTAATTCGTCGATAATGCATTTTAATTTTTGTGCAAGTATTGTCCGGCGCTTCTAGTAGACCAGCTCATGAACTAGGATTGTCATATCTGCAACAGGCAACTTTTAAAGATTTTTGAAAGTGTTCGCTGAAACACCCTGTACATATAATCATCAGAAGCCAACAATGACACCAAGGACAGCATACAGGCAATTGTTGTCCTTAGTTAAATTAAAGAAATGATAAACTAATATAGAGGAACGTGGATAAAGAAACAACTGGCTGTAGCTTGGATAAGAACTTACCTCTTCGCATTACGAGTAAGATGCTCTTATTAATTGACCCACCGCGGCGCCGTTTGCCCATTCCTTTTCCGCAACAGAATTTAGCAAGAGGCGATTGGAGGTTCGGTGGCAGAAAGGTAGGGAGACCACTAACAACGTATGCGACCAAGAACAATGTTCCCAGTAGGGGTACAGAAAGTTTGATGGCGGGAAATTTGTGTGTGTGCGTGTGTGCGTGTGTGCGTGTGTGCGTGCGTGCGTGCGTGCGTGTGTGTGTGTGTGTGTTTGTGTGTGTGTGTGTGTGTGTGTGTGTGTGTGTGTGTGTGTGTGTGTGTGTGTGTGTGTGTGTGTGTGTGTGTGTGTGTGTGTGTGTGTGTGTGTGTGTGTGTGTGTGTGTGTGTGTGTGTGTGTGTGTGTGTGTGTGTGTGTGTGTGTGTGTGTGTGTGTGTGTGTGCGTGCGTGTGTGGCAAGGTAGGTGAACATTTGGGTAAAATAAGAACAAGAGCTTACTGGCGCAACCCACCATTCCGTTTTAAAGGGGACGCTCTTAGCGTCCGTCCGTCCGTCCGTCCGTCCGTCCGTCTATCTATCTATCTATCTATCTATCTATCTATCTATCTATCTATCTATCTATCTATCTATCTATCTATCTATCTATCTATCTATCTATCTATCTATCTATCTATCTATCTATCTATCTATCTATCTATCTATCTATCTATCTATCTATCTATCTATCTATCTATCTATCTATCTATCTATCTATCTATCTATCTATCTATCTATCTATCTATCTATCTATCTATCTATCTATCTATCTATCTATCTATCTATCTATCTATCTATCTATCTATCTATCTATCTATCTATCTATCTATCTATCTATCTATCTATCTATCTATCTATCTATCTATCTATCTATCTATCTATCTATCTATCTATCTATCTATCTATCTATCTATCTATCTATCTATCTATCTATCTATCTATCTATCTATCTATCTATCTATCTATCTATCTATCTATCTATCTATCTTCTGTGGGGTATCGATGTTCGTCTACTAGAACTAACCCTCGGAGCGTTAGCCATCACCACAACTCATGTCTTTAGCAGCGGATGTGGAACATCCCTTCTGCCGCAGGCGTCACATCTACGTGAACTCTTTGGGTGAAGGCAACTTGTCAACAAACCCCACACATGCTACCTGAAAGCATCAATGCTGCCGGATTCTAGACTCTCGCTATTTAATGAATGAGAAGAAATGAAACCGAATGTGTGATTTTTATTAGTCATATCATAAAAACCAACACGCAATGACACCGAGGGCAGTATAAGGGAAGTTATTTGTAGTTATAAATTGAATTAAAGAAATGATGAACAAATTAAAATGAGAAAGTGGAAATGGAAATGTGTAGACGTGGTTTAGTATTACACCTGCCGCCAGTTGTTCTTTATACCACTTTCATTTCTATTTGTTTATCATTTCTTTAATTCAGTCAATAATTACAAGTGATTTCCATATGCTGTCCTTGACGTCAATGTTTGAGTGCGCGCGCGTGTCGCTATGCAACTTGTTATGCTAATGGACGCTTACAAAGTGTAAAACCACAGTTGGTTCTGCCGGATTTTTTTTTTCTTCCTTTTTTTTCAGATATCGATAGGTCTACCAAAGGGGCCAATATAAAAAACTGAACCCCTCCTTGAAGATACGGGGAGTACATCAACACTGCATGCGTTATAATGCACCACTGACTATTGATTCTGCTCGTTTAACTCCACGCAAAAGATTGTCTAATAAGTAAGGGAATAAAATTGTCTAAAAGTAATAGATTGTCTAATATTTTCTAAGAATGCATAATAAGAATAGATTCTCTAAAAGTAAGGGAAAAAAAGAGGAGTTTTCTTAAAAAAGGAAAAGATAAGAAAGCGCGCACTCAGCGCCGCATCACCTTTCGTGCGCTGCGAACGCGCGCCTGGCTGTCAGCCATTCACCGCCGCTCGACCGGTTCGATCAGGTTGCTATCTCATTAAGCACGGTGGACGATTCGTAACTTGAGACCGGTCAGTCGACCCACTGTTTGACTACCGGCCATGCTACCGGCCAAGGATAGGCGGTACAGCCGGCCGCTCCGCTTCATATTTGCAGCGTCGGCCTTTTCTTGACGCCCTCTCCCTCTTTCCTCTCTCTCTGTATTACCTATCCTCCTCGCTTAAACAACGTTTCCCGGGAGCGGTCATTTGCGCGCTAGTGCCAGCTGAGGTAGTCTGTGGCCGAGAGTTAGGCAACGGAGGGAAGAACTAGAGGCTATAGCGGTGAAACGTCCAGAGAACTATAGGCCCAATGTCAAGGCTATTCTAAGGAAACGAGGACTTAAGAATGTCAGGAGAGGACGAGAGCTGCAGGGGACCAAAATAGACTGGACCTTTTCGTTGAATGGCCTCCCGTAGCACTTATGAACAACTCTGATGATCACTCAGATGGGCTTAACAAAGCGTAAAAGAGTGGAAACTTGGGCTATCGACCATGCCTTGCAGACAGACGGTAACGTTTCCAAGAAGAAGAGTGACGCGGCGCCTCTCTGTTAGATAGATTAGTGATCGCATTAGGCGCAAGGAATCACAATTTAAATCACAGGTCTTTAACGGCGGTTGCGCTGGGTGTCTATTATACGATGTAAAGCTGATCGCAGAGACGAACGCCGAAGAGCGAGCTTTTGCAAGAAGGTTAAAGGGAATTAAGAACGACAAAATATTAGAAAGAAACAAAGAAATAGGAACGCTTAAAATATGTGAAGTATAATCGTGGCGCTGCTGTGACGATTCCTCCTAAATCGACATGCTTCCAATGTTGACGGGCCTAAATTTTATGATTACAATGTTTGCGCTAAAATTACTACAAGGCTGATTACCGGATTTAGGAAAGAACCTATTAGAGAGTGTTGCACAAATTTCCTACGCACATGGCCTATAATGATAAGTTTCGTGAGAAAAAGAAAGAAAAAATGCTAGCGGGCTTTTATTTCTAGCTCGAATGACCTGTACCACGATAGTATATTGAGATCCTATCAATCATTGATTACCTCTCTGTATCCGCAAGACGTCTGCTGAATCATGGTCATCTGGCAGTTACTATGACATTAGGATTTTCTGCTGCAGTCTACGAGTTTTCAACATCACATATGGCCAACTCAAACAAAGCGGTACAACGACTGCTTCTTGTTTCTTGCTCCTAAATGCTATACATACCCACCACAGCTGTCGTTATACAGCTCATTATACTCATGCGAAACACAGTTATCGCTAATTACAACCACCATTATACAGTGTGGTGCACACCCGCTCAACATCCCCTCATGCGCGAAACTGCCGCCGCTCCTGCTGCCTTGACGTCACATCGCTTTGCTGCTCCTTCAACCTTACCAGTTGCTTCACCGAGAACTCCCTGCATCGCCAGAGGTCTAGTTTTGAGCTGCGTAATGCTACCACACTAAACCCCTTGGGAACGCATAATTTGTGCACGTGGGTTATCATGTTATCAACAATTAATCAATCTGGTATCCCCAGCAATCATAGGTGTCTCAAAAGCCGCAATTCTGGTGGAGATGATACGCAAAAGCACTCTAGTAACGTTATTTAGGTGCGAGTTACAAAACTGCAGGCGGTCACAGTTCGTCCGGTATCTATTTCTGCACTATGTCTGAATGGTTTATTGTTACTTTAGGCCATAAAACTCCGTCAAATCATCAATGAAATTTTTGTTATCGGCAGACACCGACTAAAAGACAAGAGGAGTAGCTTCATCTATAGACTGTGTTGCTGTTGTTGTTGTTGCTTGCTAGGGTGAAGATCACTATTGTCATTGTGAGACAAATTAGCCAGCTAACTAGCTATCTAGCTCTGCCACCAAAGATGTGGCCCGATCGCGAAGATAGTGCAGTCTGAAACGTGTACCGTTATCAAATGTGGACCGCCACTGGGTATGTGTCACTCGGTATTGGCCGGGCTTCAATGAGCTTCCTTAACGCCAACTTAGGCCACTGTGTACGCGCGGACTTGATGGTGGCGATGGCAGAAGGCACAGCGTGTCGAGATGCAAGCGTAAGAAAGAAGGCCGGCTGCAGTACGCCACTAATACGTGACGCCTTTAGGCTATTGGCTCACTTGGATAATCATCGTAGAAGAGTTCTGTCCGAATTACTTAATGAGGCACGTAGCCACTAAGGGGGATTGACCACACTTGACTGCGCGAGAAAGCATGAACACCCCAAGCAAAGAGCGTGAAGCAACTCGTAGCATCAAAAGCAACTCGTAGCAAGTCTGAACTGAAGAGGCTAGGTGGCTTAATATATAGATAGTGCAAATACTAATTTGCATTGTCATGAAAAGCAAATACCGGCGTCCACGTCATTGAAGTGCGCTGCTCGGAGCTGTAATATGAATAACGCGGAAAGATAAACGGGAACAGAAGCATAAAGGAATTTAATTTTCGCTGTGTTTTAATTAAAGACTAACTGTTACCAAAAAGCTACGTCAACGAAGAAGGTTGAGGCAGGAGCAGCGCTGTGAGTGAATAGGAGGCTGAAAAATAAATAAGTACAAGAAAACTGAATACCGGCCAAAGGTAATATGTTTTCTCTCTCTCTCTCTCTCTCTCTTTAGGGAGTGGGAGCGTAGGATGCGGGGAGAAATTCACATGGGCTAAAAGAAAAAGAAGTCCTCAAAAAGAAATAAAGTTCAGCTACTTAAGGTAATTCCATAAAGTTATAAAGGCTGTTTTCTTTACTTCGGCCGACTCTCGACGTTATCGAGGTGGTTGAAACTCCGGGAGAAGAAATTTTATAATTAAACCGCCAAGATACGACGCTTCGGTAGCACGGGTAACTGGGTCGTTCGGGACGCGGTTCTTCCTCCACTTCCTCAATGTCGTTGTCGGAGGTCCTTAAACTGCGCGCAGCTTCAAGGTAGGGCGCTGTACGAAGTAAGAACAGGGGAAAAATGATTAAGTTAAATATTGTTCTGTGGTGCCTGTCATACCTCGAGTATTTTATGTTAAAACCACAGTCGTTGTCCCCACCCTAATTAAACTTTCTTTCGTTTTAGTTTTTATCGCTTCCTATTTTTATTCTGGAATCGAAGGTTTGTAAATAATATTCCCTTTTGAGAGCAGCAGATCTACAGTGACAGATAACTGTCAAGAACTTACAGACTACAGATGTACAAAAACAGACTTGACCTAAAAACGAAAAATTCTAGACACGACGTTGGAAAAGAAAAGAAGTGAAAATCCTATGCGATTAGCTGGATTTTCAGGAGGTTCTGACAGGAGACTGCTAAATCCTATGCTTAAATCATGAATTTAAATTTAGTTTATATTTATTCTATTTTTCCTTCTGTTTTTACAGAGCTGCATAGCGACTCAGAAATGAGTGAGAACCAACTAAAAAGCACCTATTTTGGAATTTCACATCCTTGCGAGAGAATGCATGACAAAGATAAGGAAGCAAAAGAACAAGCACAGACGGAACGAGCAAACAGACAAACAGACGAACAAACAAATCACAGAAAAGGAAGCGACCACAGGTCATGTGGAACCCGGTGGGTCTTGCTCAAATGCGATTTCTGGCTTCGCTTACAATGAAGTTGGAAGAACGACACACTACTCCGCCCCCATTTTTTTTTGATAATATAGAAAGTAACTTTATGTATTCGGTAGTCTTGTTGCTTGCTAGTTTTTATGCGCGTTCTGCCGTGTTCCCCGTGGTCTGTGCCACCAAGTTCGTATTCGTCGGCAGTACGCACATATAGTTTTTTTTTTTTCGTAAGAACTTTCTGCCGATTGTTTTTGTCCACCGCTTACCACCTACAAATGTAGTTGTTAGTTTGTGGTCATTTTTTTTCTTTGTGCAATAATTGTTCCTGCGAAATACTGAGCGCGAATGTATTGTAGCAGTGCTCCACAAACAACTAACCCTCTTCGTCGGATTGGTTAGGAGGATGAAGCAGTGATTCAAATAGCTAGTCTCGAAGCTGTGATGCGTATAGCTAACACAATAATATGCGCAGTGAGGCGATACAAAAAAGCCCTTCTTCACTACATCCGTGTAACAGGGCTTCACCCAGCAGGCCTTCCAGGCCTAGTGCAATTGATTCATGAACCATACTACCCTTTACTGTTAGACACACTGCGCGAAACTAATCTGTTTGCGTACTTGTAACTATGTAATTTTTGTACCTAAAGGGGGACAGGCGTCCAAGGTAAATCCATGCACTGTTTCGCTCGGTGTTGGTTAGAGGGAACATTCGCCGATGCGCTCGAGCAACTTCCTTTCGAGATGAAAGCTTTAGTCAGTTACGACTTCAGTGCAAGTTACCTTCGTTTTTCGAGGTAGCTCCCGGTTGTGGAGAAGTGGAGGCGCCGCCTCTTCATCCTAGTCTTTCCTAGCCTGCATTTTGCATCTCGCCACTGCGTTCGTGTGTTCGTGTATTTGTTTCATCCACGCATAGCGCTTTGGGATGTCTGCGACGTTGGCCGACAGACATCGAAACTATTAGCAAGTGGAATGGGAGATCCTGCTAGAAAACCTTGGCAGTGAACATCACATTATAAGAATAAGCACCGTAGCAGAAAATGTCAAGAGGAAGACCGGCACAGCTCGCCTCACGGATTGGGACGCCTTTAGACACCACTGCCGGCAGCTAGAGGGCAACATCACCTCGATAGGGGAGTGGTGCCAACAACTTAAACAAATACAGGAAATGTATAGCAAGGAGGTATATCGAACCGAAGAAACAGCAGAGGTAGACAAGCGGCTACTTTAGCTATGGGAGGCAAGACGCGGTCTTACCAGAAGGTGGAAAAGGTAGAAATTCAATAAGAAGTTACAGAAGAAAATAGCTGCGGTAACACTCCAAGCAGAAGAGTATGCAGCACACCTAGCCAGGCAAGGGGGGCAACAGTTCAGCACCTCGCTGAATGGGACACTTAGCACGGCTAAAACATGGTGTATTCTTAAGGCTCTAATGGACCCTACCAAGACTAAGGCGGAAAGCGACAAAGCAATTCAAAGGCTAGTGCACCAATATCAGGGAACCGATGAGCAGCTCCTCGATGAAGTCAGAACCAAATGCTATGGCACTGACCAGCCCAAGGGATATGAAGGAGATTATCGCGAAGAAGAAAACTCAGATATGGACAAGCCTATCACCAGAGAGGAAGTCACCGCGGCAATGAGAGCCATCACGAAAAACACAGCGGCAGAAGCAGATCGAATTAGAAACTCTCTCACAAGGAACCTAAGCGATGAGGCAGTAGACCAGCTGACGGCCTACCTCAACAAGCTTTGGGAAGAAGGAAAGATACCAGCCGAGTGGAAGCATGCTGTGGTAGTCTTGATTCCCAAACCAGGCAAGAGGCTGCAGATCGAGAATCTCAGACTAATCTCCCTCACTTCTTGCCTGGGAAAACTATACGAGAGGATCGTCACGAAACGCATCCAGCAACACCTAGAAAACAAGAGGCTCTACCCAGACACCATGTTCGGCTTCAGGGCGAACCTCTCGACGCAGGACGTGCTTCTGAAACTTAAAGAAGAGGTCCTGGAAACAATGCTTAAGAATGGGGAAAACGTAGCCAAGGCACTTGATATAAAAGGTGCTTTTGACAACGCCAGCCACGCCGCTATAATGGAGGGGCTAAATAACACCAACTTTATACCACTAAATAACCCCATAATCTTTCTCATTGAATAATTTTTGTGTTCATTCCCGGTGTCCATTTCGGTGCCTATGTATGTTTTTCGATGTTCTTTTCTGTAACCCTTTTTCTGCCGCCTTGTAGAGGGGGCTGCGGGCTCCTGTCAAGCTGCCGTTCGTTCGTGCAGCTTTTACCTGCAGCCTCCTCCATCTTGCTTGATGGGAAATAAACATTATTATTATTATTATTATTATTATTAACTGCGGGAGAAGAATCCCTGACTATGTCAAAGACTTCCTGACCAACAGAACGGCCACAGTGGAACTAGGGGAGTTGAGGAGTGATGTCTTCACCACCCCAAGCAAAGGCGCACCCCAAGGCTCGGTCATCTCGCCCATACTCTTTAATGTGGCGATGATCGGCCTAGCAGAAAGACTCAGCAGAATCCAGGGCATCCAGCACGCGATGTACGCAGACGACATCATGGTCTGGGTGAACTATGGATCCCTGGGAGAGAAACAGGAGAAGCTACAAGTAGGAAGCTGCATAGAAAAATACGTGAACGAAAGAGGACTAGCCTGCTTTACAGAGAAGTCTGAGCTACTGAGGGTAGGAACGCACCCCACTGATGCACCACTCGAGGTGAAACTGGAGGGGCAAAACATCCCGGAGAGGAACATGATAAGAGCCCTGGGAATGTGGCTACAAGCGAGCAGGAAATGGGCAGCCACACACTCAGCCTGCTCAGCAAGTCGGCTGAACAGGTAGGCCGAATGATAACCGGAGTCTCCCCCCGAAGGCATGGGATGAAAGAAGACGACACGCTAAAACTCGTCGCCTCATAGTCAGCAGGGTAATCTACTCGCTGCAATACCACCCCATGATCAAGAGCGAAACGGAACAAGCAGAGACAATCCTGAGGAAGGCCTACAAGACGGCACTCCACCTACCAAGAAACACGCCGAACGACAAGCTGCTACAGCTAGGGATTAGCAACACCTTCGCCAAACTGGCAGAAGCACAGCTTGGAGCACAGTTTCACCGACTCAGAGACACGGCTAGGGGAAGAGCCCTCCTGACAAGGTTAGGTCGCGACCCAAGGAGGCATCTCGATCAATCCGCCGATGTACCCGACGAGATCCGTAAGGCACTGCAAGTCAATCCCATTCCGAAAAACATGGATCCAAATCTCCACGCGGTCAGAAGGCAGGCGCGGGCAGATTATGTGAAAAGGCATTTAGCCAGACCAGAAAACACGCTTTTCACGGATGCAACACCGTATCCATGGAATAGACATATAAATTACGTTAAGACAGCTTCGGTAGTGGTTGACAACGCAGGCAAGCTAATCACCTGCGCAACTACACGTAGCGCCAGGATAGTGGAAGCGGAGGAGGTCGCTGTTGCGCTGGCGGCGGCTGAGGTCTATCGAGAAGACAAATCAATGGTCATTTTAACGGATTCAAAAGAGACTTGCCGGAACAAAGCGTAGAATCTGCAGGGCTGCCTTAGCTATCCTCCGCAAGGCAGAACACCTCAGACACACCGCAACCCACAAACTAATCTGGATTCCGGCACACACGGGGATAGAAGGAAATGAAAGGGCAGACAGCTTGGCTCGCGAGATCACGTACCGAGTCGAGCGGCCACACGCCCTGGGACCGCATTTCACCGTGGAGATCGGCTATTCAGAGTTACTGAACTACCACAGAGGCAAGAGAATTAGATACTCCCCGCCACGCAAAGCCTTAACACAGCAAGAAGCAGCTAGTTGGCGGAGGCTGCAAACGGGAACCTTCTGTAACTTACATATTAAGCAAAATGTATCCTACACAATTTAGGAGCACATGCCCGTGGTGCGGGGCAACCCCCACGCTTTACCATATAACCTGGGAGTGTAAACGTAACTACACATTCCACCAACACAAAACCCCGAGTGCGGAGCAGTGGGAGAGCCGGCTCACCAGCTGCGAGCTCGCCACCCAAAGGGTAATGGTGCAGCACGCAAGCGAAGCAGCGCGGCTCAGTGGAGCCCTGGACTAGGGGCTCAACCCTGCTAAGAAGGTCAAGCGTTTGCAGCGATGAAGACGAAGACCAAACGCTAAACACTTAATGGACCAAATAAAGTTTCTCTCTCTCTCCCTCTCTCTCTCTCTTTGTACATATCCCTCTATGTGGCTGAGTGCTGTCATTGGTGAACAGCACCATAGTCATCATCACCCTCTGTAGTGCGTGTCTGGTTGTATGCCACAGGATCATACAAGAAGCTAGGGCAGCTCTCGCTTGCTTTTTGTAGTCGTGGGGCATATTCATTAACGTAAAAATACCCTCTGCGGCCGAACTCGTTTCAAATATTTTTTCATAGTGGAAGTTAATTAATGGCCTTCCACAGTGTCTAACTACATTATCAGAACGCATGTTATATGTAGACGACACGACTCTCTTATGTTCGAGTAATTCTATAATCAACCTTACAACAACCTTTTATGCAGAAGTTATTAATGTTAGTGCATGTTGCGCTAAAAATAAGCTTTTGATAAATCCCTCCGAAATTCAGTTCTTAATATTTAATTCCAGGTCAATAATTAACGCGCAAGTTATGCCACTCTTTATAAACAAACATCCTATTCATCTATCATATCAGTGTTCCTTCTTTGGTATCAAGCTTGATTCTCGCTTTAAATTTAATTTGCATATTAATGAACTGCAGCGGAAAATTTATTTTCTTATTAGGATATTACCCAAAGCTAGATCTTACTTAACTACTTATATCACCTTATAATATGCATTAATTCACAGTCATATAAATTATTGTATTGCGACTGGGGTCCAATTAACGTATCATTGCCACCTTTCTTCGCTCCAACAGGTACAGAATCAGGCTATTCGCATTCTCACGTGGAGCAACCGACGTACTCATGTTACTGATCTGTATTGCAACCTGCACATACTGAATATTGACAATCTAATCAAATTTAATGTCTGCACATTTGCTTGTCAAGCAGTTAAAGACCAAAGCCTTCTGAAATTTTTTTCTTATCCAACACTTTACTAATTCAAATTCTACGCACTTTTCCTCCAATTGTAATTGTATACTCCCCAAGGTACGAACTATGGTTCTCAAAGAGCAGCATTTCTTTTAATCAAACTTTGGAATTTCTTGCGTTATAACATTAAGTGTGAATTTTCTATATCGTCGTTCAAACATCAGCTTCGCAATTTTGTGGTTAAAGTATAGCACCGTTTATTGAATATGTTTTTTAAACACAACTTCAACTCGGTTGCTTTGAATACTGTTTGCGGCGTTTCCTACTTCAGCTTATGCCATAAACCCTATCGTTTGATATTTTCCACTGTATTATTGTTTTGTCTAAATATGTATCTGCATTTTTGTATTTTTATATTCCACAGTTGTTTTCTTTTTTTGCTGTTAAGTAGTATTTTTCTTTACATTATACAAGGTCCCCCTACAGTGTTTACACTATGGGACCTTTTTCTGTAATAAATATCTATACTTCTGTATCTGCACTAAGTATTCAATAAACTTCAACTTCAACAAAGAGTAGCACATGGCCAGTAGCAGATATCAAGCTACCCATGTTGGTGTCAGAGAGGCTCATTGAAGAGCGGCATACACCTAGTAGCACATACTCAGTGACGCAAGTTGGTGTCAAACGGCTCAAAGACCGAGTGGAATGTACCCAGTGTTCCTAGTCGGCGTCAAAGAGGCTCATTTACGACCGGTGCATAGCTAGTGCCGCATATAGTGTCGCATGTCCAGGGACCCACGTCGGTGTCAAAGATTTGTTGAACAGCTGTACATAGCTACACAGTGCTACATACTCAGTCATCCAAATTGGTCCAACGGTTCGTTTCCAACCGTGTACCTTCAGCAATGCTGCCCAATGCGTCATCTATTCGACCATGGACTGCCCGTGACCCGAGTAGGCGAAAAAGCAGTTAGAGACACAGATGAACACTCAGTTCCAGAAAATGGCGTGAAGTATCCAACGAATGCTAATCGCCCTAATAATACGTTTCCCATAATAACATTGCATAAAATGCGAACCGCCTTAGCGTTGATCCTAATCCCCAAAGGATGCGTAATGTCTGATTTCTTTCTTTTCACTCGTCCTCTGCTTGATGATACAAAGAACGGTGTCTTCAACAATTCAATGCAGAGTAAAGCCGATCAGACGCCACGCACAACGAAGAAAGTACAAACTTGTCACGTATGGTGAATGCTACTTTAGACATAGTTCTGTTTAGCGAGGGACGCATGCAAATTCAGCATCCTGTTGTGCACTGATATATGATTAAAAGGTACAAATCGGCAACGGGAGCCAAGTAAATGACCAGGACTTTCTGCAGGAAGCCTGCAAGTCACCTGATAAAAAGAAAACGACACGCATACAAATCAAATATTTAGTCCATTTGAGATTGCGCTAGCTTCTGGGTATGCTATGCTTCAACATAAACGCCATTACGGGCAAAGCAAGAAGGTGCCTATCACGGTGCTGATGCTCGAGCTGGCAGACATCACCAGTTTTTTTTTTATTGCGATAGCAATTATACGGACACTCTAGGCGCGTTTCTGCTGTCGCCGTCACCATCGCCGTGAGGTTCCGTATAAGTGAAAGCGCGCGAAGGTAAGTCGGCGAACGTAGTTCAATCACGCGGCCCGGATGTGTGCCTTCTCCGGTCGCGCGTGAGTACGTGGGGGGGGGGGGGTCAGGTGAGGGAGGAGGAGCGTTCTTATCCAGCGGCTGCTAGGGTGCTTCGATGTACAGCGCCCGCCGCTGTGTACTGAGTGGAGACAACCGCGGCGTCTACTACGGCGTTAGCTTCGCGAATCGCGGACGCTGTAGTAGACGCCTTTGGCGGACGCCGTAGGGCCGCTTTGCCAGCGCTTGTGTGTCTTGAGTGAGTGAGAAAACTTTTATTGTCCGGAATGGGTGACACCGGAGCTCCGGTACCGCTCGTAGGCGTCCAGGGAGCCCGATGTCACCCTAAGGGGCAGGTGTTAGTAGACGAAGCGGTTTGCCGCTTCGGCTGCCAGACGGACAATGTTGGCCTGTACCGCCGGGTCTTCGCTATGAAGCGCGGTCTCCCATGCTTCTTCGTCCTTGAATAAATTATATCCTGGGGAGTAGCTGCACTCCCATAGGATATGTCTTAGGGTCCCTATTTTATCGCAGAATCTGCAGAATTGGTCCTCCGGGTTTCCCGTTTGCGTGAGATATCTCCATCTGGGAGACATGTGGTTTTTGGCTTGCAGGCGGCGCCAGGTGACTGCCTCTGCGGACGTGAGGGACCTATCCGGGAGTGGATATTTCCGACGTCCTAATCTGTAGTGCTCTGTGACCTCGTGGTAGGTCGCGAGCGTCTCGACCTTAAAGTTAGGTTGAGGCTGCCGTCCCCCCCGGATAATGAGCGCTCGGGCGAGGGCGTTGGCGGCTTCGTTTCCTGGTATGTTGGAGTGAGCGGGGGCCCAGGTTATGGTGATCCCTCTGTCTATGTTACCTTTCGATATTATGCTGTACGCGTAGTCTGATATTTTGCCTTTGCAGAAATTCCTTACTGCCGATTTGCTGTCGCTAACGATCACCCTCGCGTCCGTACTAACGCACGCTAGGGCGATGGCTGCTTCCTCCGCTGCCGTGGCGTCTACTCCGCTCGTATATATCGCGCCCTGTTCTGCGCCGGACCCGTCGACTACCACTGAGACGGAGCTTCCATCTCCGCCAAGGGCGGCGTCTGTGTAGGCAACCATCTCGGGTGGCATTCTGCTTAGCTTTGTTGCCAAGTGTTTGGCTCTGTGCTGGCGTCTTTCCTGATCGTGTTGTGGGTGCATGTTCTTAGGTATCGGTGCGACCGTGAGGGCTTTCCTAATTTTCGACTCAATGTGGAACGTCTGGTATTTCGTTCCTCTGTTTGCTTGTAGCCCTACCCAGTTTAGAATCTGCTGTCCTGTCTCGGTTAGACTCAGGCGTTCGAGTTGTGCCGTTCTCGTCGCTTCCGCTAACTCCTGCCATGTGTTATGCACTCCCATTCCCTCTAGTGCTTCAGTTGAGGTCGAGATTGGTAGTCCCAGTGCCCGTTTTGTGCATTTCCTTATTATGACGTCTAACTTGTTTCTTTCTACTTTTTTGATGTTAAGGAATGGGGTTGAGTAACAGATCCGACTGAAGATGAAGGCCTGGACTAGCCTTAACTTGTTCTTCTCCTTTAGCCCTCTGCCTCTGGCCGAGATTCTTCTAATGATGCTTACCACTTGGTTCGCGTGCGTGTCTAGCTTAGCTATAGTCGTGTGATTGTTTCCTGTTTTGCTTATGAGCATGCCCAGAATTCGGATCTCGTCTACTTGTGGAATTTCTTTCCCGTCTAAGTCTATCGAGATTTTGGGAGGAGATACGTTGTTTGTCCTCGTCCTGGGCCTGATGATTAGTAGTTCCGACTTCGTCGGGGAGCAGCTCAGCCCTTTACTTTTGGCATGTAAGTCTATGATGTCGGCTGCCCGCTGGAGCCTTTCTTCGATAGACGCATCGCTGCCCTCATTGAGCCAAACGTTGACGTCGTCTGCGTAGACGCTCGTCTTTAGTCCTTCGATCCTTCCTAACTTGCCCGGGAGGTCTTTCATTACTAAATTAAATAGGAAGGGGGATAGGATGGCTCCTTGCGGGGTGCCCCTGTTTCCTAATTTGATCTCTTCTGAGCTGAGGCTCTGCATGTGCAGGGTCGCTGTTCTGTCCTTGAGAAAAGATTTTACGTAGGCGAAGGTCCTCTTCCCTACGTTAAGATCTGACAGGCTGTCGAGGATGGCCGAGTGGCTGACATTATCAAACGCTTTGGTTAAGTCTATGCCCAATATTGCTCTCGTATCTTTGGTCTTTCGTTTGTCTATGATATCGTGTTGGAGCCTTAGCATGGTATCTTGAGCGCTAAGGTGCGGTCTGAAACCTACCATCTCGTGAGGCCAGATGCTGCTTTCTTCCGCGAATCGAGTTAGTCGCGTCTGAATTACCTTCTCCATTAATTTGCCTAGACACGAGGTCAGTGAAATTGGCCTGAGATTTTCAATACCCGGAATTTTGCCCTTCTTGTGGATTAAAATGATGTTGGCGTGTTTCCAGTCTTTAGGGACTTCCCCTGATTCCCACACTTTGTTCAGATAAGCTGTCAGGTGAACTATAGAGTCGTCGTCTAAGTTCCTTAGCATACCGTAGGTGATCTTGTCTGGGCCAGGGGCTGTGTTCCTTTTTAAATCAAAGAGCGCGGCTCTGACCTCTGCAACTAGAATCGGTTCGTCCAATAGCGGATTCTTCGATCCCCGATATTCTTTATCCGCTGCAGGGCATGCGGGGCCTATATAAATTTCTTTAAGTCGGTCGATGAGCTCTTCATCAGTTCCGTCAAATTTGTATCTCGCCTTGATTTGTTCTATGTTGGCGTGGGTTTTGGTGTTGGTGGGGTCTATGAGGTGGCGCAGCATCTGCCAAGTGTTGGGACGGCTCATATTCTTCTCTAGCTCGTCGCATTTTTGATCCCACCTTTTCTCTTCTACTTTGAAGGCGTAGCTCTCTATTTCTTTATTGTGCTCGGCTATTTTCTTCCTTAGGTTCCGGTTCCATTTCTGGCGCTTTAGCTTATTCTCGAGGGTTGTTTTTCGATTCCACATATTTCTAAGCTTGTTGTCTAATCTGAATGGGAGCTCATCTCCTTCTACCGTTTCGGTGGCCTGTTTTACGTGTGAGACGACGGTTGAGGTCCACTCTGTTATGTCTCCGATAACGCCTAAGTCTGCTGTTGATCTGATAGCCCTGAATTTATCCCAGTCAGTTGCGGTGGCCTGCTTTGGCTTATGTACGGGAACCCCTAGTTTCCTATCAATCTGTATTTCGATTATAAAGTGGTCGCTGCCGAGGTTTTTGCCCGTGTTCTTCCAAGATGTTTTGCCCGTCCTGTGGCCTAGTGTTAGGTCTGGTGTTGTGTCACAGCAGATGCTGTTACCCGTTCTGGTAGGCTCGTTCGGGTCCGTTAGTAGCGAGAGTCCTGTGTTCTGAATTGCTTCCCACAGCATTCTACCTTTCCTGTCGATTTTGGTGTAGCCCCATTCGTGATGCTTTGCATTAAAGTCCCCTAATACGAGTAGGGGGCACGATTTTGCTGCCCTCAGCGCTTTCTTAAATGTGGCCTCGAACTGTGCCTTGTTGTGACGAGGGGGGCTGTATGCGTTCAGGACAAATATGCTTCCCCTATTCTTTTTGCCGGTAAGGATTTCTACGAGCACGGCCTCCACTTCGTCCGTACTCGCATCGTGTTCAATTACCGCTATGTTATTCTTAACTAGGGTGGCTACTCTAGATCTTTCCCCTCTTCCGTTGTCGAATGTGCGGTACCCTGAAATTTTGACTGGAGGTTTGCCTGTTTCTTGTAACGCCACGGCAAGCGGAGGCTCTCCTTGATTTAGAATGTGCTGTTGCAGCAACGCCTTTTTCCTTTTGAAACCCCTGCAGTTCCACTGCCAAATTATAGTTCCTGTCCTGGCCATGATGAGGAAGAGAACGGGGCTTCCGGGCTCGAGGGAGGCTCGGGATCAGGATGAGCTCGCTCTTCGCCTCCTAGCACGGTCAGAAGTGCGTTCATATGATTTGATATAGCCTGTATTTTCTTATCTATGATAACGCTTAATTTGGTTAGCATGCTTTCCTCGTGTTCCTTGAGGCGCGCCTCTAGTTCATCTTCGTTAATCTTTCTGTTCATCTTTTTTCTTCTCTCGGGTGGAGGCGTCTCGTGCCCCTCTGCCTTCCTTTTTGCGGTGCCTACCGTATCTACCACCATGCTACCCTCGTCCTGCGTCTCGGGGACGGCTACTCTCTGGACTGGGGTAAGCGGCCTTGTTGGCGCCGCCTGCGTAGCTCGCACTGTTGGGTTCGTTAGCTGCCCAACTTGCTCTTTGAGTTGGTTTATTGTTTCGGTTAGGGTTTTGATTATTTCTCTTAATTGGCGATTTTCCTCATCTCTCTTTTCTATTTCTTTCTTAAATAAATTGACCTGTGCCTCTAATTCTGGTGTCCTACCTTGGGAGACTACGCTTGCGAAGCTGACAGGCATACCAGAGTGGGTCCTCTTGTCCCCTGGTTTCTGGAGGCCTGGCCAGTGGGTCTGGTCGTCCCTGGGTGGCGGTCTGGATGCACTTCTGTCCCTGGACTCGGATCGTTGCTTTTCCGCCGCAGGCGGTAGCGTGACCCTCGTTGTCGGCCTGCTTCTGCCCGCGGTCGCTCCTCCCTTTTCTTGTTCGGCCTTGGCCTCGGCCCGGGCCGCGTCGCGTTGTTTAACCCAGTGGGGCTTCCTGTAGAGTTCCCTGCATGTCGGATCCCCTAACTGATGCTTCTTCCCGCAGAGGAGGCACTTCGGCTCGCAGGCGTGATCCTCCGGCTGATTTCTTAGCCCGCAGCCTCTGCAGCGGGTGGTTGTTGGATCTGGACAGACGTCTTGCCTATGTCCAATCTTGCCGCATGCGTAGCACACGTCGTACTTTTTCTTATATAGGTGACATGGAACCCATTGACTGAAAAATTTTACGGCCCGCGGTACTTCCAGATCTTTGAAGTTAATGATGACCGACTCGGATGTTCTTCCTAGTCTTCTTACTGCCGTATACGTTGGGTTCCGTGGGTTGTCCAACGCCCTGTGTATTTGTTCTTCCGTCAGCTCTAGGTTAATTCCGTAGATGACGCCTTTGCCCCCCTCGGGCATCGCCGGATGGGCAGTCATTTCGATATCTTCTTTTCCGGCTCGGATGTTCTTGATTTTGGCGAAAGCCTCTGCCCTTTCCTTGTTCGGGGTTGATATTAAGATTGTTTGGTTGTTCTTGTTGAAGACAATGTCCTCTTCTGCCATGGGGAGTAGCCCGGCCGCCTCCAGGATGGCGTTTCCGGCGAGAACCCCCAGCTTCTTCTTTAGGCTGTCGATTCCTCCTGCTGGTCGTAGGACAATCTTCTCTGTGCCCGATGGCAGGCGAACTTGAAGCTTGTCTACCGTCCTCTCTGCCATGGCCTTGTTTTTCTTCAGGTTTAGGGGTTTTCGTTCCCTTCTTCTTGCTAATACTTCTTCCACCTTCTCCTCCGGGACGTATCTGCCGCCTATAGAGCGGCACCATCCCTGTTGGGTTTCTTCTTTATCGGCGAAAGCGCCGATGTCCATTTTTTCTCCTTCCTCCTCACCTGCGTGGAGAGGTCTTCCTTCTGCATGATTTCCATCCGAGGACGTTGGCTGGATGCCCCTTCCGGCAGTTTCCGCAGCTGTTGCGACTCCGTTTCTTCGCTCTTCTGCCGGCGTCCCCGCCGACGCTGCAACCGCTACCCGTGGCTGCGTCATGCTTGGGCCGGAGCAGCAGCTGTGCGAGCTGCTATGCCGTTGCGTTCCCTCAGCGTTTTTCTCTTCTGCCGGCGTCTCCGCCGACGCTGCAGCCGCTGCCCGTGGTTGCATCGTGCTTGGGCCGGCGCAGCAGCTATGCGAGTTGCTGCGCCGTTGCGTTCCCTAGGCGTTAGGCTTAGCTGGCGGCGTCACCGCCTCGAAAATTCAAACTCTTGCAGAGAGTAGAGAAGTGCTCCTACCGTGGTGACGGCGGTAGTTCCGTGATCGCCTGGTGTTCGCGGTTCTTCTCGTTCTTGAATGTTCACTTTAGGGCTTAAACTTCCCAAGATATGGACATTTACGTCGGAGCTCCGTGTGAAGGCGACTTCTCTACATCGCGCCCCCTAGCGTCCTGTGTGTCTTGAAAGCCATGTGCGACGTGGCCAAAGTGCGCGCCCACGCGGGCCTCATGTTCAAAGCGATCCGCGATGTTTGCACAGCGCGCGTAGTGCCGGTACCTTCGTTAGGGCTGCGCTTTCGACGTTTCGTTCGCGTTGAAGCGAGAGATGCATGAAGGTCAATTCGCAAGCTGCTGCCGTGATTCCTCACTCCAGAAGTTTGATAGCAAGTTTCCGCGCTCATCGAGCGAAATGTGTTCATATTTACATGTGCGCGCTTAACACCGTGCTGGTCAATTTGGTTAAAACAGGTAGGCGGGATAGTAGGTTTTAATCCATAATGGAATGTGTAAGCGCGACTGAACAAGGACGTAGAAAGAAGCAGACATACAAAGACGGCGTTGTCTCTGTGTGTCTGTTTCTTTCTACGTGTACGTTGAGTCACGCTTACACATTCTATGAATGTTAATTTAGTTAGTAAGCGAATGTTTACGAGTTTAAACGGCCAATAATACTAATATCCTTGCTTCGTACAGCATTTTACTAATTTGCTATCGCAATCGGTGCTTCGCTTTGCGGCGTAACTGCGAATTTTTTAAATGAAGTGTTCACTTAATGGTCCAGCTGCCGCATTCACAACGAACCAGGATGATTCTAGAAGGCGGCCGATAATTTTCTCTTCTAAGTCTGGACGCCTTAATGCTCTTTGACATGCAAATGCGATGTCGTTTCAGCCGGCGAAAAGAACGAGGCGTGAGGGCAACTTATAATATGCACGTTTGAAAAGGGCAACCTGAGAGAAGACGTGGGCATGGGTTTCTTGAATATGGTGCTCGGGTCTGGCGGCACCCCCTCTTCCAGGAGGGCGTCGTTTAATCGCTCTGCCTTTCGTGTCTTCTCGACATTTGCAGCGTAGTGATTCCAACACTGATATATCCTTAATTTGTGTCTTCGTGCTGAATTTGAGCAGCATTCATACGCGCCGTCAAATATCTGTTACAATGGGCCCTCGCGTGCGCACAGGACGTGACAATCGCCGCCTGTGCATAGTTTGACACGCTACACCAAATACATTAATGCCATGCCATCTCAAGAACTGTTGGCCCTAAGGGCCAGCTGCATTTTTTTTATTCAGTGTCGCCCTTAGAGTCTATGTAGCACTCCCACGCAAAAAAACAACGCACTCCTCAGTGTTTTTATTATTAGTAACAAAAGAAATGAAGAATCCTGCCACTGGAGCAATGTTATAGGCGATGTAGAGGTAGGCAAACACTTTATACTGCAAGACAATTATTAGTTCAATAAAAGAGGCGTCATAGCAAGGGCACATATTTGATGATTATGCCTCGGTTGAGCTGAGTTGGGACGATATCTGCTTGGACGGCTTCCTACGCATAAGGTGCGATACAGAAAAACTGGGGGCTTTGATTAACCCTGGCTACCAAACAGAAAATTAAGCAGGTATATCAGTAACAGAGTACGTGGTTTAAACATGGTCTATCAATATCTGTCTCTTTTTTAATTCATTACTTTTCAGTTAGAGATTGCAAATGAAGAGAGCACGTCCTGAAGCATTGCAATGTAGCGTATGGGCGTCGGTGCTTCCTGAAGGCACCTTGAATTCTTGCAAATTTTTCATATTGTAAGTTCGAAGAAGGCACTAACGCTGTGAGAGAGAGAGAGAGAGAGAGAGAGAGAGAGAGAGAGAGAGAGAGAGAGAGAGAGAGAGAGACTGGAAAAAGATACGCGTTAAGAGAGGAAGAACTCCGGATGACGGTATGCAAAGTGAAGGCAAGTTATTCGGAATAGACGAATATTTTTCGACAAAATTTCACCTCTGATAAGTGACATGTAAATGGGAGCGACGGATCTCCATTATAAGATTCTCCCGCACAATTTAACAAAAGCGGCACTATGGTCGCCCAACTACACGCTGTGACTTCAGGTAGCCGGGAACTTTTACTTGCTTACCTTCTCTTTCTCTTCGCAACCTTACCACTCTCGTATTTTTTTTCCCTTGGGGTGAAAATCTCTGCAACATTAATCGCCGTACTTGCTGCAACTTTCTTTGCAGTCATCAGGCCAGAACTCCTTTTACGAAATTTGTTTTCTTGTTTCATTCTGTCGGTACCACGCGCCACTCACAGTATGAAGTTTCGCACCTTCGTAACAGGATAACCACTTTGCGATGCTGAGCATAGACTAAAGCACATCAGCACAAATCGAAACATACCGCCGTCTAATCACCTGCTTGGCTGAGTAACGCGGAAAGCAAAACAAAGAAAGAAAGAAAGAAAGGAAGGAAGGAAGGAAGAAAAAAAAGAAAGAAAGAAGGAAAGAAAGAAAGAAAGAAAGAAAAAAAGAAAGAAAGAAGGAAAGAGAAATATAGAAAAGAACACGTAATCCGGCAGTAAGTTGGTAACTAAGCTTCCACACTTAGCAACTGTACTTTCCTTGAAGCCCACACTTACGGCAGCTTTTCGCGTGCAGGGCTTGACGGCGGAGAAACGAGCTCAACGACAGAATATTTCAGCAGATGGGGCCAACAAACTAACATGGACATGGAGAAACATGGAGCCAAGAAGAAGCGCGAGTCTATAAAGGAAGGTATTTGGTGTGCGCCGAGATTACGGCGTCCACATTTCGCCGAAATTGCCCTGTTCGCGCAAGTGCACGACACAGCCAGCTGACGCTGAGAAACCTCTGTAGCTTCGACTATGCGTTAAAAAAAAGAAAAGAAGGAACACCAGCGGAAATAAAATTCATTAACGAGCACAAGGCTCTATGCACGTCAAAGCTTCACGAGGAAATGAACCTGCTGTTTTCGGAACAAAAACAAAACCAGACAAAAAAGAAGAGGAAAAGGGCACGTGAGGCAGAAACTAAGAAGTTAGAGAGCGGGAAAAATTGAAGAAAACGAGACAGAACGCATGTAAATCCAACACAAAGGCGTACATATACAATGCATTAGAAAAAATAAATAAAGTAGAAAGGAAAAAGAGGCGGTAATAGTTCTGCCTGTGTATAATAACGGAAGCCGAGAAGGAAACTGTGATAACGGCTGGGAAGCTTCGCCGTATTTTTGCCCTTTTATCATCTTTCTGTTAGACAGGAGAATTTTTGCTTTCATCAAAGTTATGAATTGCAAAAGACCACGTTCAAGTTATGCAGGCGCGAAGCGGGTGAATTACAGGGTAGAGCTTGGAATTAATGGGCGAAGAAAAAAGAAAAGCTAAACTGAAGACTGATATACGGAATAGGGAACGCGCTATAAATAAATAGAATCGACCAGAATAATCTAAGGAGGCAAACTGAAAGGCAGAGTAAACATGGTGTGTCCGTGGAAGCACAGACAAGTGTAATAGAAAAAAAGAAAATGCCGACCAAATAATAAGTTGCAGACGTTGGACGGAATCTATTCAGAGGAAATAAGATAAAAGGCTCCCAAGACTCTTACTCATTAAAGGCATTAGCCAGCACGTCGCAGTATTTCTTCGCCGTTATTTTGTTTTTCACTTCCGAGTTTTGCGGTGAGTACAAGGATGGCTTTGGCAGAGGTGCAGAAAAGCAGTAAACAAAGATGCACGTTAAACTTTTTTTGACCTCGTTGTCAAACGTTTTTTTTTTTTTGTGGCTATGAAAAAAGTTCGCAGCAAAATTAGATTAGTGAAAACTACCGGCTGAGTAACGCGTGTGCGTTGAACCTAGACTGGCAGATCGAAAGGTGTTCGCGCGAGGAATGAGATCAACGCAGAGCGCACGGAATGCACATGGTTAAGTGCTCTTACATAAGAGGGGGGCAAATATGATTACAAGATATGAGCACGGTGGTGCCAGAAATGGGCACGTCGAGATCAGAGCGCAGGAAGCAGGAATTTGGCGCTTCGGATAGTGCTGCCCACCTATTCGCTAAAAGCCAACGCGTTCTGCACAACCCTCCCAAAACCTTGAGAGGCAATTCCAGCACCGCAGTGCGCTGCTCGGCAGTTTGGGGACTTCCTTTTGAAGGCTTGCCTCTGAATATACAGAAAACAGAACTGCCAAACCAGCTGGCAATTATTAAGTGTTCTTTAAACATTCTATTTTCATAAGTTTTTCGGTAAGAGGGTGGGTGCAACCTCAGCACAGGTACGCAAATGTTACTTCACCGTCGTGGCGCAGTAAAGGGCGCAGAAACCTGCTGAGTGCAGTATTTAACTCTTCTAGAATACAATGTGTCTTTACCGATAAAAAGGTAACTGGGCCCAAGCAACCACCGTGTTAAATCCATGACGTAATTGCGGCCTGGTGAGGGAACGTGAACCTAGTCATTTGTTTCTGCTTCTTTTTCGGTAACCAAGCCTGCTTTGCCGGTACGGCTCCTTTTTGGTATAATAGATACCGCATGTCTCGTAATCAGATCATGGTTTTGGCCCGTAAGACCCTAGAATTTAACTGAATTTAATAGCAGATGCCAATTTGCTGATACAGCTAAACCTATTTTGTTTTTCTTTAGTGTCCTTATATATATCTATAGGACTGCCTAGAAACGGCGCCTATGACACTGAATGAACAAGTTCTCGTTGAACAGACCACTCAATTCTTTTTGCGCAGTCATCAGCGAGGCTTACGGTTTGTAACGCTGATAAAATAAACACGTGAGCCTTTGGTACGACTACATTTCCATTTGTGACAAAAGTTCAAGCATACTCGCCGTGGTTGCTCATTGGCTATGGTGTTGGGCTGCTGAGCACGAGGTCGCGCGATCGAATCCCGGCCACGGCGGCCGCATTTCGATGGGGGCGAAAACACCCGTGTACTTAGATTTAGGTGCACGTTAAAGAACCCCAGGTGGTCGAAATTTCCGGAGTCCTCCACTACGGCGTGCCTCATAATCAGAAAGTGGTTTTGGCACGTAAAACCCCATCATTAAATTTTTTTTAATGTTCAAGCGTTCCGTTTGATGTACAACGTAGCGCTGTGCAGCAGCATTCACTGCCGTCTTTCCGGTTCGTCGACACATTCTTGCTCCTGCACCCGAGTGTGACGTGCCCCGAGGGGTGAGACGTGCGGTAGCGTGTCTCTCCATAGCACGTGTACGGTGTAATGAGCAACGGGTCAGTAATTCAGGATGCACTCCTAAAAAAAAATAAAAAAATTCGACGCCACTACGGCTTTCGAAGGCGGATGACCAGAAGAGATGAAAACATTGTGGTAAGAAAACTTGTGGTAAAAAAGTTATTGCATCACTTATTGTCACTTATCAACGACAGCCACAGGGTCTTTGTGGTCGCTATGATATACACTGATTGGCACAATCGCAACTTCAAACACATTCTTTGATAATGTCAAATTGATGTACCTACATCTTGAAGGGGCAGCGCAAGACGACGAACACAAAAGGCATGGAACACACAGGACAGCGCTGAACTCACAACTAAATTTATTAGAAGGCGTACACAAACTTATGTACTACAACCCATAGCAACATATGCTCTCCTATCGTTCGCGTTGTGTAAGCATGCCATCATTAAATTTGTACGACACTAAATTTGAATTTTTAAACCACCTCATAGATTACAGGATTAGATTACAGGATTTAGATTACAGGCATTAGATTACAGGCATTAGATTACAGGATTTTGCGTTTTTGCCTGCGCACTGATAATGACGCCATCGATGGGAGAGCACGTGGCTATGGGTTGTAGTACAAAAGTTTTTGTACGGCCTTCTAATAAAGTTAGTTGTGAGTTCAGCGCTGTCCTCTGTGTTTACTGCCTTTTGTCTTCATCGTCTTGCGCTGCCCCTTCAAGATTTTGAACCAGTACCAACTCGCCCAAATGTAGATTCCTTTAAGGTACCTACGCCGTTGGTTGGTCCACTGGGCCGGATCAGAGCGACATCGCAAGCGACATGTTTGCAACACGAAACGCGTAAGCCACTCCATTTTCGGTCCCGACACATCCATATTGAAATCACCGACATTAACCACGGGGGTAGTGTCATAGCAATTAACCCACGGAGAGTCATGAGCATTAGGGAGCTACAAGATATTGGCACTGTACTGAGCGTGCCACATGCTTTTTCACAATAATGTGCTTCTTAAAACACGTCTAGGTGTTGATCTTAGTCAAAGGTGACGTAATACCTGAGAGGGCATTGGCTCTGTAGGATATACAGTACATACAAAATATAAATAACAGGCTACAGTGCACAAATATAACGATAGAATCTGCGCCGCACCATCCAGAAAATTAAGACGTGCTCGAACAACTAAAACCTTGAACATAATAAGGAGGGGAATACTCGCAACACTTGGTACAAAAAGCCCTCACGTTTTATAAGGATAACGCATACCATTAAATAATGCGTTCGTGTCAGCTTGATTATATAATTTAGGTTGCTGTATTTTGCGTCAAATAGCAGACTCTCATTTCAATTCGCAGTGTTTACGAAGCGCATATTTACATATTGTTCACTTAAAAAAAAGTTTTCATTTTGCAGTCCCTTAAATTTTTTATAAATTCATAATCATCATCATCATCATCATCATCATCATCATCATCATCATCATCATCATCATCATACTCTTTTATGTCCCCTGCAACACGAAGGCCTGTTCCTGCGATCTCCAGCTACCTCTGCCCTGCGGCAACTGATTCCAACTAGCGCCGGCGAATTTCCTCATTTCATTGCCACACCTAGTCTTCTGCTGTCTCTTCGACTGCGCTTCCCTTCTCTTGTAACCCTTCTGTAACCATAATGGTCCAGCGGTTATCTAATCTGTGCATTACATGACTTGCCCAGCTCGATATTTCTCTTAATGTAAATTATAATATCGCCTATACCCGTTTGCTCTCTGATCCAAACCGCTCTCTTTCTGTCTATTAACGTTATATATGCCTAGCATTCTTCCTCCCATCGCTCTCTGCGCGGTCCTTAACTTGTTCTCAAGCTTCTTTGGCAGTCTCCAAGTTTCTGCCGCATATGTCATTACCGGTAGATTGTACTGATTGTACACCTTCCTTTTCAATGATGATGATAAGCATCCAGTTAGGAGCTGACAATGTCTGCCGTATGCACTCCAACCCATTTTTATTCTTCTGTGAATTTCGTTCTCATGATCAGGGTTCCCTGTGTGTAATTGACCTTGGCAAACGTACTCCTTCACAGACTCTAGAGGCTGACAGGCGATCCTGAACTCTTGTTCCCTTGCCCGGCTATTCATGATTAGCTTTGTCTTCTGCATAATAATCTTCAACTCCACCTTTACAGTCTCTCTATCAAGATCCTCAATCATTTGTTGTAACTCATCTCCAGTGTTGCGGTACAGGACAATGTCATCTGCAAACCGAAGGTTGCTGAGATATTCGCCGCTCATCCTTACTCCTAAGCCTTGCCAGTTTATGAGCTTGAATACTTCTTCCAAGCACGAAGTGAATAGCATTGGAGAGATTGTGTCTCCTTGTCTGACCCCTTTCTTTATGGGCATCTTCCTACTTTCTTGTGTAGAATTAAGGTAGCTGTGGAATCTCTGTAGATATTTTCCAAGATATTTACATAAGCGGACTGTACTCCTTGATTGTGCAGTGTCTCCATTACTGCTGTTATCTCTACTGAACCAAATGCCTTTTGAAATGAAAGACATATAGAGAGGGTTACATGAGGCTAAACGATGATTATAGTCTATGCAACTGTGTTAGCACGCGTAGTTTTTCTCTTAACCTTTCAATTATTGTTTTCCTGAGCACAATACTCCACGTGAGTTCTCACTCATTGTTTTATTGGCTTTCTAAGTGCATACAATTTCTGCGTTTGTTATATTTTCTTAAATCGTATTAAACAATTTATCTTGCTATGAAAGCACGACGGCGGTTTAGTCATTTTAGCCTAAAAAGCAAGGAGACCTCTATAGCGATTACACCTCAAGAAGTAAACGAGGTGAGTGAAGAGAAACAAATTGGTGGCACATTCATTCTTAGGAGATGACTGGCGATGTATAATGATATCAGCAAACTTTCTTGTGAAGGGTGTGCAATTAGCATTGTGGGGGGGGGAGATAAGTTTTTTATACGTTATGATGATTATTATGGTTATCATGATGATTATTGTACCTATAGGTTATTGAGGGTGAGCGCCACCACTGGAACAGCTGGCGCTGCCATCGGCGTGGCGTGTTATGAGGGATCACGTGGACACACCTCCCGCTTCAGCTGCTTTGGAAGGGCTGAAGCTATCTGAAAACGAAACTTAAAGCCCCACCTCGCGCTGCGGTTCTTATTGGGTGGGGATATTTACCCGCCTCGGGTGTCTGCTTGACAACACTTTGAAACATTATAAATGGTAGTGGCTGCTTTTGAAGGCGTCGAGCATGGTAGGTTCCGCAGTACCGCAGTGCCGACCGTACGCAACGGAGCCCGGTGTCAGCCTTCACACGTATTCGCAGGACAAGAAGCTGCGTGAAGATTAGATCGCGAAACTTATAACTGGCAAGCAGCCATATGCTACAACTCGGGGGTGCAGCAAGCACATCCGCAAGGAAGATTTCTGCTACGGTGCCGGGGCTGCGATGTTCAGTGAGCAGCACAAAGCGCGCACTGAGACGTCGCTCGCGCGCGCCGCCCGGCTAATGTCATGAAGCTTCGGTCTAAGAACTCGTTGATGCTAGGTATTGGCAAGTTCACTGGAATGCAAAGGAAACAATGAAGAGCTCATTAAGGAAAAGCATGGCACATGCTCATGCTCGTGTTAGCGCCGTAAATGTTCGGCTAGTTGGTATTTTGACTTGAGAACCATTTTAAATTTTGCGCAACGGGACGGCGCAACAGAAACGAATACGAACACAGGCGCAACTAAGAATACGTTTTGTTGAAGCCAAACCCACAGGTCCATATATATCCACAAGCTGCGCAGACACACGGTTACAAGGAAGAAATGGGATTCGTCGAACAGCAAGTCATTAAACCAGCCGCGAAAGGAATTGCATTTCTGCAAGGTACAGGGCAATCGATGTTTCGCTTACACAATCCTGACAGGCTTTCCTGATAAAAAATGCGTGTCACGTTTCATGAGTAGTTTTTAGCTCGCTCTTGCCTAGGAATACAGAGTTTTAGAATAACCTTTGTCGCCTTACGTACGTTAAATGTAAGCACATTGCGGGTCATTACGATGCGCCTCCTTTCGCACCTGGTTTAATGACTTTCTGTTCAACAACTCCCTTTTTTCCTTGTAACAGCGCGTCTACTCACCTTGTGGATATATATACCTGTGGGTTTGGCTTCGGCTTCAATAAAATCAGTTGTTAGTTGCGCCTGCGCTCGTCTTCCTTTCTGTTAATTGTGCCATCCTGTTGCGCTATATTCCAAGATGGATCTCAATGAAAGTACTGGTTTAAGAAAAAGAAGCAGCGGGAAATTGCTCGCTGAGAAGAGCGATAAACATACAGCGTGATGTAACTTCAGAAATAACGACATTAAAAGTCGAATAATTAAAGAAGAAAAGAAAAAAAGACATTCAATAATCGCGACGGCACATCACAAGTCGCCGTAGGCGTCGAAGTCCCTAGCTATAACGAAATTATTTTTTAACACCTCTGATAGCGTGCGCACAAGAATGGTTGTTTGTGTACCGTCAAATACTCATATGCTGTGGCCTGAAGCTCACTGCACAGTTTGAAAACGCGTTCGCAGCGAAGGCGAAACATCGTGCGCAGACATGCATGCAGACGCTGCGAATCCGCGGAATCGCTGCATTAAGGTTTCATTCTGTTATGCTCCATTAGGTTGTATACAGACAGAGCACTGTAAGACCATGTTTCACATTGTTTGGTCTTGCTGATTGCCAACGTTTCACGGAAGAAACCGGTTCGGGGGAAATTCATAACGGCAACCGCGAGCAGTGGGCGTTGACTACGTATTTGGTAGATATAGCGTGTGTAAACCATTCTGTGCTTTCTGATAGGCCAAGATTATTTTTCTAACAGTAAAAAACTTCCGTCATTTCGAGAGTACACACAGAATTGTCCAGGAGAGCTCCCGTGTGGTGTTTTATTGACCGCCGACAGCCAAACCTATGAGGAGCGCGCCGCGTTTTCCCTCATTATACGGAGGCAATGCGCCTCTGACAAATGGCAACTCCGTAAATCCTCACAGCCAATATCTCCATGCCATCTGCGAATTACTATAGCTTATGGGCACGCCAGGAGGCACACAAGGTAGCAATCTCGCTGACAACCATAATGCCAAATGATATGACGACAGAGTATATCTTGTTACAATCACTGCAGCCCAGTTGAAACTACGTAGCATCCTTCACTATCCATTGTATCCTTGATGTAACTTCGTTGCAATGGCTATCCATCAAGTGATCATGCTCGACGCGGAGGTTTCTGTTGCGGAAGAAGCGCTGTCGCTTCATTAAGTTTTATTTAATTACAGTGCTACTATAATTATTACATTAAATGAAACTTTAATGGTACATGCCTGTTCTGTCACCTTGGCACATATATTATGGCGGACTGGCCAAGGATGGGCTCATACCGATATCCCATACGCATTGCCGAAGCTGTCTGTCTGGGCGCACACCTAGTGGACCAAACCCACTAGTGACCCAAGTTGCCTACTAGTCCTGCAGCAGCTATCAGCCAGTTGTATATTCGGCCTCTTATGTTGTCTGCTCGGCAGTACAACAGCCCGCAGATACCTTGTCCCCCAAGCTAGTAGACAACTTGGGTCACTTGGTGATTAAGGTGTGAAACATGGATAAACTGCGGAGCGGGTAAAGTTCGCAAAGAATGCTAATCGCATTATTATATACCAGCAGTGAGGAACAGGAGAGGACTACACAGTGCAGGTGCGTTAGATAACGCTAGGTTATGCTATCACGCAAAATATATACATTACTTCGCGGAGGATTTCATTCTGCTGTCTTCTGGAGCCGTATTGTACCTTGATGAGTTTCACTGATATCACTAGGGGTGCGCTTTGGTAGGCTATGCAAGCAGAAGCGTGTGTGAGAAAATAAATGGCACAATCTCCAACAGCGATATCTTCACGTTGCATAGTTCTCAAATTTTTCACTGGATGGCCGTCGACCCACGTAAGGATCATTCTAAGAGCCACGTCGTCCAAAGTGATGGCATCCCCTAATATGCTCGATCTACAAATACAACCGCTAACTTTGTTCATTCCATTATGAATTACTATACATTGCCGTAGACCAAGAGTGTAGACCAGGCAAAGTCGCATAACTTCTCTATGCAAATCACCCTGATAAGAGGCAGCTGGTCGAAGTTTGTCCTCACGTGACCGACGCCTGATGACAGCAGCTCTATATCACTGGGTTCTAGTGCCAATTGCGAAAGCTTAAACTTCTTCCGAAACGCAAGTTTCCTTAGATTTGCGAGACAGGCCATTAACTACACTGCAGGGTCACTTGAAGGAGGATTGAAGTTTAAGACACAACCATCAGCGAAGCCAGCGTCATTACTCAATGGTATGTCGCAAATTTCAGCCCACTCTCTAAAGTTGCTGTGATGTTGGTTTGGTAAATCCTTCCTGACAAATTAAACTCAGTGTACCGAAACATTTCTGCAATTTTCTGTTTCTTAAAAAAAGTGTATAAGGTGCTGTCTGATTAATCACTCGCTGAGAGAGTCGGCTAGGCAGAGGTAATTTTTTACGTCGTTGCGCGTTCTCTAGACTTGCGTTTCAGCATACAAGAATGTGATGCCGTGTTGATAGAGCTTTGCTTCTCTGCAAATCTCGCGATGCAAAACATTGAAGAAACGGAGATTTTGTGGTTAAATGTCGCATAAAGGTCATGGAAGAGTCTTTACTGCAGTCAAATGAGAAATTGCTTCGTGAATAGCGCCTGCATCGCACGTGGAAGCTCCAGACGCGTATATATATATATATATATATATATATATATATATATATATATATATATATATATATACTAAGAGTTTGTCGAGGTTTGCCAAAATGCGCGTAAACAGCGGCGACTATTGCAATCACCCGGCACAACGCAACGCAAACATGAATTGCGGCGGAGGGGCCCAGAGTGCACATTAGGTACTTTGCTAGAGCCCATTCCCAGCACCATGCAACACTATCGTCAGAATTAGGCCGCATTATTTTGTGTTACGATTTATGATTATTACACCTGCAGTCTTCAACCAGACTTCACCCCCTCAACTAAGTCATCGATTCATCCATGGTGCATGGCTATACCTGCAGGGCACCTCACCTTACCAGGAATCGGAAGAAAATCTGAGCGGCCATTTCCTGCTCTTAGACAACTATCTCTCCTTTCTTAGTAGATATTGATGGGATAGTTAGTGCGCAATGATAGTGAACCAGTGCACCTAAATCTGGACTCACACTCAAAAGTAAGAAGTTCATACACAAGCACTTTACAGCAACAATAGTTGCAGTCCAGAGCCTGTGCATGTCCTTTTTATGCGTGCGCGCAACTTGTCAGGTTTAAGTACGCTGTTTAAATGTCCCTCCTTATTTTACGCGACAGGTACGCGGATGCCGTACATGCTTAGATCTGTTGGATCATCAATTCTGCTGTTAGTCTGGAGCCGTGGTTCTTTTTTTTTTCTTTAGAACAAGAGCCATCACCACCATTAGTTTCAAGACGTGTCATATAACGACATCGATGGCTTTGGAATTTGCAGCTTTTCACGCTGCACTTTGTCTCGTCAGCCAAGAGCAACTTTGAAAATCGTGAATTTTCAGCGACTCGAAGGCAGCGCTGCAGTCTTTGCTATCAGCCCTGCGATGTGGGCCACAGGGACAACTGGTATTCGAGACTACAGAACTAATCTATACTTCTGCTGGGAAAGGACACCCCCTGACATTTTAGTGTCTTCAAGTGACTGCGGTGTCATAATTAACGGACATACCGATATAACGCTGCGCTGTCTACTGTTTAAGGCAATTAAGAGGAGAAGATAGCATAATCAACGACAGATGCCTCTAGAAAACTTCGAATGCTGGAAAAGGACATCACTTCCTACATGTGGAACACTACAAAATTTCAAGGCAAACGGCTGCATCACCTGGATTCTTCTTGCCGCATTCACATCCCAGCTCCACTCTGCCAACGCGAAGCAACGCTACTTTAATCTATCGTGGTTGCTTAGTGGCTATAGTGATGGGCTGGTAATTACGAGGTCACTGGATCGAATCTCGGCCACGGCGGCTGTATTTCAATCGGGGCTAAATACGAAAACATCCGTGTACTTAAATTTGGGTGCACGTTGAAGAACGCCTGTTGGTCCAAATATCCGGAGTCCCCCCTATACGGTGTGCCTCATAATCAGATGGTGGTTTCGGCACGTAAAACCCCCTAGTTCAATTTTAACCCTGCTTTGTCAAATATGGCTAGTTGTGGCTCTTAAGAAGTATTTTGTTTTCCGAATCGGATGGGCCGACAACGCCTCATTTGATGACTGTGGTAGCAAGGAGACTCCCACACGTTATCTGTGGCTGTCCTACTACAATTTACAGAAAAAATTGTGTTAGCGCGCTTTGGTCAAAGACCTTTAACACAGCAAATTATTGTAGAATGCCGACCTCCCAAGCCGTCACAGCGGAAGGCAATGACTTGCAGTCTTTTAGGACAACAAGGCTGCACAAGTGGCCGTAGCTTGAAATGACGTCTATAGTGCTACTGTGCGGCGATTGTATGCGGTTATAGTGACCCGTTGTGACTGTGCTCCTGTTCATTATCTCTTTGTGCTTTGCTATCTCGTTACCTCTGCCTCCTATCTCTCCCCAGCGTAGGGTAGCAGGCCGGATTTCTTTTCTGGTTCTTTCCCCTTTCTTCTGTCTCCATCTCTGTGCAAATGACAGGTCTTGCTGAGTAACGAATTCGTCCATGGAATAGTATTGCTTGTGTGTGAGTGTCCCATGCAGCGAATGCGCCTTCGACTTTTATCGCAATTATGCGCACGCTTGACACGCATTCCTGCCATTGATGCCGCCGCAGCCGTTGTCATTATGTCCGCTTTTGACGGTGCATGCGTGGCTCGTGCGCTAAGAGATAGAGCTATGGTTAGAGGGTCTTCAAAAACGTGGAGTGCACTGGGCTGCAAAAACCCCGAAGCGAAGTGAACGCATGGTCAATGCTCTACGCAATGGTGTCGGTGGCGGCTACGAGACAGCGTTGTGCCTTGGGCTGCTGGCACGAGAGTTGTGCTCGCGCAACACTAATGTTCCTGCTGGGCTGCTGTGTGTGTGCACTGGTCTGAGCGGAAAGAAAAGTAACTGTCACCCGTGGTGGCGGTATAGTGGCTGTCTTGGCATTGCGCTGCTACGCCCGAGGGCGCGGGATCAAAGCCCGGCCGTGGCGGCCGCATTTCGATTAAGGCGAAGTGCAAAAAACGCCCGTGTACCGTGCATGGGGTGCATGCTGAAGAACTCCAGTTGTTAAGAACTCATCAGGAGTGCCCCACTATTGCGTGCCTTATAATCATAGCGTGGTTCTGGCAGGTAAAGCCCCAGAATTTAGTTTTTAATGTGACCTTCAAGATAACATTATCCGATATATTACTGTGCGCTGAATAAAGCCGACGGTTCTCCATCGGTCTCATCTCGAGCACTATCGAGGTTGGATGGCTGCAACGCCACTGGCGACGCTCCTCAACAAGCCAGCTTTGTGAGACGCCTGGTAGCTGTCAGCATGCTGTTCATTCTACCCACCAACAGCTGCCTCGCGTGCGGCGTTGCACTAGCGTGTCGCATCGGCGTGTAGTTGGAACATCCTCCGAAGAGTTCAAGCTCAACTATAACCGTTGCTATGGCCCTCCATCCTTCGTTCTTCGGGCGAAACT
The DNA here is from genome assembly GCF_050947875.1 of Dermacentor variabilis. Classification (NCBI taxonomy): domain Eukaryota; kingdom Metazoa; phylum Arthropoda; class Arachnida; order Ixodida; family Ixodidae; genus Dermacentor; species Dermacentor variabilis. The sequence goes on along the minus strand of NC_134571.1, from coordinate 76,554,770 downwards.
GCCAACTTTTCTCAGACAACCAGCTCCCAAACGGATTCCTCACTTCGTTCGTATTCTGTGTGCTGTGTGTTTGGCATGTGCTTGTGGTGTGCAGTGTGCGTATACCTCCATTTCTGATCGTTCTCATCTGAACTATAGTTTTCTAGATGTGCCGGAAGACAAACTTCTGCAGTTTCCATTTAAACTATTGCTCTCGAAAGCGCCACGCGATGGTGAGAAACCACGTAGCAAAGGAGCCACCTTGTGTGCGATACACAGTGTACTCCATTGGAGATAGTGTACCTTACTTCCTCCTGCTTTCAGTGCTATCGTTTGACAACAAACATACACCAAATCGCACAGTGTTTGCTGCCTATGCGAAGTATAATACGCGCCAAAAGGTGAACGCGGAACGCGATCGCAGGAGTCCCGCTTGAATCGACAGGTCGCCCTTGCTAGGTAACGCCATATTTCGCGCTCAATTATGTTACTAACCATAGTGAGGCACAAAACTTAAAACGCTTATCAAAGACATTTCATGCCATTTTCGTAGACACTGTGGTCTTGATGCAGAAGACGAGGTCGCGTGTTCAGTTGCTCGAAACCGCAGCCGGGTTCTGATATGTCAAGAACGGCAAAACCACTTTTGTACCGAATGTTGAGTGTGTCAGCGAGCCTTCCATTAACCATAACGAAAGTGAAATAACACATCAGGACAAAGCGTTTTTCGCTGCTAACATGATAACATGATCAGTGCGAACATGATAAGGGCCTGCTTCAGAGCTTGCTTCTGTGTCTTGCGGTCTCGGAGCGTCTGACTTTTTGTGTTTTTATGCACATAGTCGTGATTGACTTTCACAGCTATTGTAAACATTTTTGGATGATTGGAACCCGCTTGCGCAATCGTGTATCGCGCTTTTGGTCAGCGTCGACAGATAAAAACGCGTGGTTTTCTGAGAATAAAGTTAACTTTGAAGTTAGCGCTCGTCCTGTCTGGTGCGCTTCAACTCAAGTATGCAGTCTGACAAACTCACCCTAATTTCTGCTCCTATGGCATATGACATACACGTGTATAGGAAGTTTAGGTGCACAGAAATTTCAATAATTTTTGGGTTTCTTTTCCGGCTTGCTGGACAGCGTTACTAACAAAAATTATCATAATTTCTTTGGAATGTGACAGCATGGGCATATCTGTCAAAAGGCAGAAAGACTTTCGTTTTTGGAAAAGCCAGTTCTGACAATTAATGTCCTTTAAGGATGAAGTCTGTATAAACTACTTATGGTGTAACGGGGTGGGCGCAAAATTCTATGGTGCCTGTTCGTGCACTCATTTGATTTTTCCCGCCCAAGAGTATAATAACACAGAATGTCGGTTAATTCTCTAATGATCTTTCTTTTGGCAATTTCCGCCAGATATTATGTGTCTAAAGAAATCTATCTTTCATGTAATTTTAGAGCAGTGTTCAAACATTATCGCGTGTTACAATGTGCGAATTTTTTCCAGCTCATTAAGCACCGCACTGCGAACGAGTATATACATAAAGAGGAAGCGCTGATGGTGCCTAGTAGTTTATAATAATGAGGTGCAACCAGCTGAAAAAGTCAACATCGCACATGATTTTCTTTCTTATTCGACGAGATCGTTTTTATCCCTTGTAGCAACTTGATGCCTGATAGGAGGCTTCGGATGGATTAAGCTTGTGTATATTATATCGAATGTACTGAAAATGTATGAATTATTAGTACACGCCGATTCACCTGCACCACAATGCGCTGGTGGGATAGTTGGTGTGAATCCATAATTACCTTGTTTAGGGCAAAACAGCGTACACAAGAAAGACGGCCAGCACAAGGCGCTACTCTCAACTGACATCATTTAATTGCCTCACTCCTGCGTCGGTGTGGCATATGAGGTTGTGTTGTCATGTGGCAAAGTGTATGTAGTGCAGTCAGACCGCTGTGTTTACGAGCGCCGTGGAGAACATGAGCGATCCATATCAAGAGGCACAGGTTCCCATTTGGTTCAACATTGTAAAATATGCAACTGCAAAGCCTTGTTTTGTGATACTACGATTTTGAAAAAGAGCCGTGATACCACCGCCCGAGAGTTATCGGAAGCTTTTTTTATACAGTCATTGGGGTCACAGTGCATTAGTGTGCCTTCTTTAACCTTGTACAGTGCTGAATATGGTTTTTTAGATTGTGTCGCATGAGTGCGCTCTTATGATCGGATGTTGGTGGTTCCTGCACATGGTGCTCACTGCGCATGTTCTTTTAGATTCTGCTGTCTATAAAGGAGTGACGCAACTAAATGATGTCAGTTGAGAGTAGCACCTTGTCCTGGTCGTCTTTCTTGTGTACGTTGTTTTGCGCTAACAAAGTAATTTGGATTCACCTCCACCAGCATATGTGCTCGCAAAAAAAAAAAGGAAAACAAAGGAGAAAGAATCAGGCTGCAAAGCACACAGAAAGGCTGTTTAACTTCCTGGATTATAGAGGCAGGAAAGGGAACATTATGAGGCATTTAAACCACACCACGCGTTTAACACAGTGAGCGCGGAAACTTACCGAATGCTAACAAAGCAAGCAGCAGCTGGAAGGATGGGATCATTACTCCGCTTTCCACTGTCTTACACGGCCACTGTCTACTGTTCATCAACCGACGGCGACAGCTGTTCAATACAATGCGCCGGAAGGTGCCGAGAAAGAAGAGGAGGCGCACGAGTTCATGCCCGGAGACTGACACTGAGCGGTGACATCACGCTGATAGTCGACAGTTAAACGGGTGGCAGCCTCCGCTTCGCCATCTATCCGACGCCGGCAATCGCCTAAGATGAAGCGCCAAATGAAGCACGTTCGCCAACGCACACGAAGCACTCAGAGTCGACACTGGTTAAGCACGTGCGTCAAATGCTAGGTTCTTCCGAATCACCGAACATACCGCCGTTCGAACTCGAAGAGCAATTTAAAATACACTTCAACGATTAGCGCACAACATTGGCACATTGACGCATTGCGCGAGATTCTGTCACCAAGGCGCGCAACAAAAAAGCGTTCACAGCGTGCCAAATTGTTTGCTGCAGGGTGAGTCAGGACAACACGCTCAGCACGTCCCAGTCAACGAGCGCCGAACCAACACATCGCTCACTCGGAACCGCGCTCGGTGCAGAGACGGGAAATGCGTTGCCGCTTCACGTGGCGGCCACAAGCCTCGGGCCAGGGAGCGCCGCTGCAACCCAGCGCTCGCCGGTGCAGCTCGGGTTCCGAGCGGTGGCGTAGCGGGTGGCCTGAGACGTGCGCTGCTGTCGCGGCCTTTCCGTGCCGGTGCCCGGAGCGCGTTTGAAGGCCAGCGGCTCCGGCGAGAGCCTCCGCCGCCTCTCCCCTCTCGCCTCGGACTCGTGCCCGTGGTACGCTCCGCAGATAGGGCGCGGCAACCGCGATCAACCCCTTGCCTCGTATCGACTCACCCCTCCCCGCTCCGGCCAGCGATCGCAGCGACTCGGCGCTGGCATCGCCGGCGAATCCTGGAGCGCAAACACACGCTAGAGTAGAGCTGCACGTGGAGGCATGCATGATATGGAACGCTGCGTGCGGCAGTAGAGAACGCAGCGATATAAGGAGGCACAAATGTAGAAATGGCAAGGCACCGCCCTAGTAATGTGGACGATGGGGTTAAGCCCAACCGTTGCAAGTCATACTTCCATCAGCTTTCATTTTCCTTTGCCCTATTAGGTCTATATTTCAGTTAAACTTAACAGTTAACTTTCCTTATGCTCAAGGGATGATAAGGGAAGTTAATTGTTAGGAGTCGTTATCAGCTAGTCTGTAAGGTAGCGACTAATTAAAGATCGAGCCTCGCGGTTTCCTTTATTTTTCTCGATTAATACAGCGGAACAAACAGAACGAGCGCTTCTGTTAAAACAAATATGCAATGGAAATGACTCTGGAATATACTGTACTTGCACGCTTCATTAATAAGGATGACAACCAAAATAAACCCTCCTGCCGCCCTAATACACGATGCACCAAACGGAATAATAATCATCATCATCATCATCAGCCTAGTTACGCCCACTGCAGGGCAAAGGCCTCTCCCATACTTCTCCAACTACCCCGGTCATGTACTAATTGTGGCCATGTTGTCCCTGCAAACGTCTTAATGTCATCCGCCCACCTAACTTTCTGCCGCCCCCTGCTACGCATCCCTTCCCTTGGAATCCAGTCCGTAACCCTTAGTGACCATCGGTTATCTTCCCTCCTCATTACATGTCCGGCCCATGCCCATTTCTTTTTCTTGATTTCAACTAAGATGTCGTTTACCCGCTTTTGTTGCCTCACCCAATCTGCTCTTTTCTTATCCCTTAATGTCACACCCATCATTCTTCTTTCCATAGCTCGTTGCGTCGTCCTCAATTTCAGCAGAACCCTTTTCGTAAGTCTCCAGGTTTCTGCCCCATATGTGAGTACTGGTAACACACAGCTGTTATACACTTTCCTTTTGAGGGATAGTGGCATCCTGCTGTTCATGATTTGAGAATGCCTGCCAAACGCACCCCAGCCCATTCTTATTCTTCTGGTTATTTCAGTCTCATGATCCGGATCCGTGGTCACTACCTGCCCTAAGTAGATGTAGTCCCTTACCCCTTCCAGTGCTTCGCTACCTATCGTAAACTGCTGTTCTCTTCCGAGCCTGTTAAACATTACTTTAGTTTTCTGCAGATTAATTTTCAGACCCACCCTTCTGCTTTGCCTCTCCAGGTCAGTGAGCATGCATTGCAATTTGTCTCCTGAGTTACTAAGCAAGGCAATATCATCAGCGAATCGCAAGTTGCTAAGGTATTCTCCATCAACTTTTATCCCCAATTCTTCCCACTCCAGGCCTCTGAATACCTCCTGTAAACATGCTGTGAATAGCATTGGAGATATCGTATCTCCCTGTCTGACGCCTTTCTTTATAGGGATTTTGTTGCTTTCTTTGTGGAGGACTACGGTGGCTGTGGAGCCGCTATAGATATCTTCCAGTATCTTTACATATGGCTCATCTACACCCTGATTCCGTAATGCCTCCATGACTGCTGAGGTTTCGACTGAATCAAACGCTTTCTCGTAATCAATGAAAGCTATATATAACGGTTGGTTATATTCTGCACATTTCTCTATCACTTGATTGATAGTGTGAATATGGTCTATTGTTGAGTAGCCTTTACGGAATCCTGCCTGGTCCTTTGGTTGACAGAAGTCTAAGGTGTTCCTGATTCTATTTGCGATTACCTTAGTAAATACTTTGTAGGCAACGGACAGTAAGCTGATCGGTCTATAATTTTTCAAGTCTTTGGCGTCCCCTTTCTTATGGATTAGCATTATGTTAGCGTTCTTCCAAGATTCCGGTACGCTCGAGGTTATGAGGCACTGCGTATACAGGGTGGCCAGTTTCTCTAGAACAATCTGACCACCATCCTTCAACAAATCTGCTGTTACCTGATCCTCCCCAGCTGCCTTCCCCCTTTGCATAGCTCCTAAGGCTTTCTTTACTTCTTCTGGCGTTACCTGTGGGATTTCGAATTCCTCTAGGCTATTCTCTCTTCCACTATCGTCGTGGGTGCCAGTGGTACTGTATAAATCTCTATAGAACTCCTCAGCCACTTGAACTATCTCATCCATATTAGTAACGATATTGCCGGCTTTGTCTCTTAACGCACACATCTGATTCTTGCCTATTCCTAGTTTCTTCTTCACTGTTTTTAGGCTTCCTCCGTTCCTGAGAGCCTGCTCAATTCTATCCATATTATAGTTCCTGATGTCCGCTGTCTTACGCTTGTTGATTAACTTAGAAATTTCTGCCAGTTCTATTCTAGCTGTAGGGTTAGAGGCTTTCATACATTGGCGTTTCTTGATCAGATCTTTCGTCTCCTGCGATAGCTTACTGGTTTCCTGTCTAACGGAGTTACCACCGACTTCTATTGCGCACTCCTTAATGGTTCCCATGAGATAGTCGTTCATTGCTTCAACACTAAGGTCCTCTTCCTGAGTTAAAGCCGAATACCTGTATTAGTTATATGATAACTAATGATATAGTACAGCTCCTTCTTAGGAATCGAAATCAAAGCCTTGCATACACGCGATTTACCTTTGTGTGCAGTATATGAGCCGTTTCCAGTTGCCTCTCCTGTGTGCTTCAATTGCCTCTCAATACGCTCGTCCGCGACCAGACCCGCGGGAGAGCGCCTACGCGCATTACAATGCGAGGACAAATGCACATAATAATTCTCATTCAGGGACTATAGACAAGCCACTATAAGCCTACCCGCCGTGTTGGCGCAGTGGCTTTGGCGGTGGGGTGCTAAGCTCGAGGGAGGTATAACCCTTGCCACGGTGGCCGCATATCGATGGGGACGATTTGCAAAAACATCCTAGTACCGTGAATCGTGTGGATGTTAAAGAACACCAGGTGGGCGAAATTATTGCTGAGTCCCCCACTACGGTTTGCCTCATAATGAATAGAACCAACTTTATTGAAAATTCTGTAAAGTAACGATCCGGGCTCAGGTCTCCCACGAGGTTTTCCTCACAATCAGATTGCGGTTGCTTGGTTCAAAGCTTGCAATGGCGCTCTACCTTTATTTCTGATTCCTGGAATTGTCAGTTGCACTTGCACTTGCAGCCGGTGCAGGCACCACAATGGATCTGACAATCGTGTAGCGGGCGTAAATTTTGTTGGCAAGTAGGACTGATGTCTCACAGTAGTTTTGGCAAAAGTTGAAAGTGGCCTTTTTGCTGGCAAGCAAGCAAGATTGTGGGAGGAAATCCGAGTCAGGTGTCGGATGTGTGCTCTCAGAACATGTGTATCAATGTAGACTGTCAAACTAGCGTCTGTGGCTATGGCGACTGTCACAATCGATGACATAGTTTTGGGAAGACCGAGACAAGCCCTGAGTGCTTAGGCTTGGACGCTCTGGAGTGTGCCGATATTCGTAGTGCAAGTATTTCCTAGTGCAGGTAAGCTGTACCGCAGGAAGCCCAAAAACAGCGCTTTATATAGTTGCAACATTGACGGTACTGTTTCGCCCCAGGACTTCCCGCCGAGAAACGCAAGAAGGACCGCAATTGCAGCCATACGCGTTGTCATGAACGAGATGTGGGGGCTCCGAGACAAGTCTCTATCAATGATGACGCCAAGAAATTGGTGCGTTCGTATATATCGTACAATTTGGTCATGAATCCGCAAAGCATACGGGGCCATCGCTTTGCGAGTAAAAGCAATGAGTGCACATTTCACAGCGGAAAGCTCCAGACCTTGTCTTCTCAGGCATGTTGACACAGCCATTGAGGCTTTCTGAAGTCGTGCGCGGACTTGTACACGGGTCACGCCTGAAGCCCATATGCAAATGTCATCTGCATATACGGAGAGCTGAACGGTTTGCAGTAACGAATCAGCGAGACCAACGAGCACCAGGTTAAAAAGGGTAGGGCTGAGTACTCCGTCTTGCGGCACACCACGACTGGTATAGCTAGGCGGCGTTGGTCCACCTTCAGTCAAAATAAAGAAATATCTGCCATTTAAATAGTCGCCTATCCAGCGAAAGGCGTGTCCACCAATCCCTACAGCTTCTAAGGCGGCAAGAATTGCATGATGGTCTACATTGTCGTACGCACCTTTAACATCAAGGAATAGGGCCGCAGTGATTCGTTTCAGATGTTTCTGGTGTTGTACGTATGTTACTAGGTCGATAAGCTATCTATTGACGAGCGGCCGCGTCGAAAACCAGCCATTACCTCTGGATAGACGATGCAGAATTCCAAGTACCATTCTAACCATGTAAGGATCATTCTCTCCATTGCCTTGACGACACAGCTGGCCAGTGCTATTGGACGGTAAGATGACCATGCATTCCAACGGGGATTTGCCAGCCTTGAGGAGTGAAACAAGCCGACTGGATTTCCACGTTGTGGGGACCACGCCGTAATGCCAGGATGATTTGTATAGGCTAAGAAGGGCATCTATGGCCTCTAGACCAAGGTTTGCGAGCGCATAGTATGTGATGCCATCGTGTCTTGGTGACGAAGATCGCCTGCACCCAGCAAGTGCGGACTCCAGTTCTTCGATGGAGAAAAGAGCGTCCATACGAGGATCTCGGGAGCAAGGGGGCACAATGGGAATAGGTGCGCAAGGTGAATACGTGAGCGCCCGACCCGCGATCCTTGCGCAGTAATATTCGGCTACCTCGACTTCTCGGCGTCCTTGATGTAGGGCTAGAGATTTAAACGGACGATGCTGTTGAGGAGCTGTTCGAAGTTCAAGGATTGTTCTCCAGACAACCGACAGAAGTTTACGCGGGTCGAGAGACTCACAAAACGATTTCCAGCGTTGATTTTGCAGTACAGCAAGGCGACGCTGAACTTTTTTTTTTTTAATGCGTCTGGCCTCTCTAAGGTCGTAGAACGATTTAGTCCTTTTGTACCGTCGCTCCGCTCGCCGGCGGATTGCACGGAGGCTCTGTATTTCCGAATCGAAATCCGTGTATTTCTCTAGTGGCCGAAATGAGCGCATAGCATCTTGCATAGCCTTGTCGATCTCAAATTCTAGTGAGGACGAAATGCCTTTGTGGCATGCGTCTTCCATGAGTGATTTAAACACGGGCCAATCTATTGCTTGTTTAAAATTTGATGAAGCGGATTTGGTTAGGCCTTTTATCTTCAGGTAGGTAGGAATGTGTTCGCTTCCGTGGGTTTCTATATCTGCGAACCAATGGACGCAGCGAGTGAGGCATCGGGAAACAAAAGCTTAGTCTAAATAACAACTGTACGTCCGGCCGCGCAGAAACGTGGGACTGCCATCATTTAGACAACAAAGTTCATGGTCGCAAGCAAAGAACACGAGGTTTCTTCCTTTGGAATTTATCTTGTTGCTTCCCCAAAGTGACTGATGCGCGTTGAAGTCCCCAACTACAATCCATGGACCAGGTGTCGTATCTATAATGTCACTCAGTCTCTGCCTATCAAAACGACTTGACGGAGAAAGGTAAGCGCCTACTAAAGTAAACGCAAGTTTTTGTTCTTTCACGGTCAAACACACATACTGATTACTGTCCTGAGGCCGCACTGGATGAACAACGTAAGTCAGTTCAGACCGTGTGTAGATGATCACTTTGCTAATGTAATTACATGTCGATGACACATGAGGTTCATAGCCTGAGATCCGGACGGGTTTCTGTAGCTTCGGTTCACAGGCGACAACAATGGGGAATCGATTGCTGAAAACGTAATGGCGAAAATCAACGCGGGATTTCCGGCCACGGGCATTCCATTGCATAATAGATGCTTCCTTGACTTGTTTGAAGAACGGCTGACGTGGTAGAGCCATTGTGCTTGCTACTCGAGGCTCGCAAGAACCGGATCCAGGCCGTCCAGCACTTGGAGTGCACCTCGAGCCGATGGCGTCTGCATGTCATTTATCAACACGCGAATTACTTTCATTAGAGATTTAATTAGGGCGATTACTTCCTTGTCTTGGACCTCGCACGTGATCTGTGCCCTTATCGGTGCGTCGGTAGTCCACCGTCGACCTTTGTTGGGCTGGAGGACTTAATGTCGGAAGTGCAGGCCAGTCGTTTGCAGTACAGGTATTCACTGCGTCATCAGACACCGTGTTGTTAGTGTGGGTGAGCGCCTTGGGAGCACCAGCCTCAGGAAGTAGCGTCTATCTTGCGACGGTATCAGTATTTCTAGTAGACGAGGATCGTCTGCGGTGACGGCGGACGCGACGCCGTCGCACTTTGGCGGTGGCCTCTCTGTGAGTTGAGTTGTCTCTCACCATTTGTTGTAGGACTTTCCGCTCTGTCTTGTGTCTCGGGCAGTCTTTCGACGATGCTTCATGGGGACCAGAGCAATTGGCACACTTGAAGTGAGTCGCACAGCAAGCATCAGCGTTGTGCTGCTCAGAACATCTTGCGCACACTGTCGAATTTTTGCATATGCTGCTTAAATGCCCGATCTTCAAACAATTACGGCACTGAAGTGGTCTTGGAACGAACGGTCGCACTAGATGACAGAAAAATCCAACTTTCACGTGGGACGGCAAGCTACCTCCCTTGAAAGTTATCCTCACACAGCGTGAACCTCCTAGGCGACGTATTTCAATACTAGTTACATCTGCTGTGGCGGGTTTGACCAAAATAGGCAGATCGTTGTCGTCGATTGACACATCGACATCATAAATCACACCTAATATAGTATTGCTATCCAGTGGTATTGTGGTGCGAACATTTATCTTGCCCAGCATTTTCATTGTACTAAAGATATCGAATGCTGCTCTGTTCTTGACATCAACCTCGAGATTGTTCTTACGGGTGTTAATTCTCATATCTGTAATCTCATTTGGAACAAGAGCCACCAGTGTGACAGATATGGCTTGCTTGTTTAGCCGATTCAGGTTGTCGGTCGGCGTCTCGGGCAAGAAGACGATGGTATGAGCCGTGTCATTAGCCCTTGCTGCCGCCGTCGTCCTCGTTGAAGACGAGGAAGCAGTGACGATTCTCCTCTTTCCTTTTTGCCTCACAACTGTCATGTAGTCGCCTCGCGAAAACACGCAAAAATACTCGCAAAATGAGAGCAGTAGAAAACGGGGTTCCACACAGGAGCCACTTCCGTACTTTATTGAAATTCACAGTGCCGCACATAACCTTCAACTCATGCGCATCTTCAACTCCTGCCAAGACATGTGCATAGATAACACCTCGAAAGTACATTGCCGTGCGAAAACAGCCAACGCATGCACAACTCCTACTCCTCGAGGACCAAGACCCATGCATCAATGTCAGTTCTTCATTAATCATCTTTTATCTACCCGATAGGTAAGCACGTTCCTTGTTTGTTCAACACAAATACGTGTCACTGACACAAATTTCTTTCTCATTTCCAATGTGAAAAGCTTTTAAGATTTTGCGTTCGTATCTGAGATTACCCTTCCCTAAAATGTTCACACGACCGAAAAATGGCGCACTTTTTTTGCAGTTATCGCAGCCGCGGTAATGAACCGCCAAATTGCTTCCCTGATCTCCACTTAAGCATGTCTTATGTTCTTTCAAGCGCGTATTAACACACCTGCCTGTCTGGCCTATATAGACTTTACTCCACTGGCTGTTTTCCCACGGGAATGTACTTTCGAGGTGCTATCTATGCACATGTCTTGGGAGGAGTTGAAGATGCGCATGCGTCGGAGGTTATGTGCTATGTGGGGCAATGTGAATTTCAATAAAGTACAGCTGAAAGTCCAGCGTCCGTCCGTGTCTAACGCCTTTTCCGTTTGTGAGCGTCCTTTGTGTTTCGCTGGTATCGCCTTTTTCCAGTTAGTCAATTTACTAGTGCCATTGTTAGGCTTACAATTCTGTGCTTATTTCTCCCATTCACGAGAGAATTTGTTGTCGCATTCGACCTCTTATACGGTAAATCACATTATTGCTCTAACTTACTTGCTAAAACAGCAATTTTCTTTTTTTATTTTGTTGGTTCTTGGGTAATCCTTCAGCGATAGTGTCAGCTGACGTCATCACGACTGAAGTGGTTGAAAGAAATGATCACTCGGACCTTTACTAGATATTAATAACGTTTATCCCATTACGGGAGCAATTGGTCAACGGTAAATTGGACTCTTGAGAAAGAGAACGCAGGTGTTCTAAGCATTAAAACAAATTCCAGAGACTCCGGTATACGGGTACTTACATCCAATAATTATTGATGAAGTATGCTGAAATAAACTCAGTCACTCATATTTGGTTTATACAGAAGGTGATTTTAGCAGATGTTGGTGAGCCTTTCCTACAGTGGCTATGCGCCTAAGTACACTCCCCCCTCCTCCTCCCCTCTCACCTAGCCCCCTTCTTATTACCTTTTTATAATGACTCACTGGCGTGTTCAGCTTGGTTTCTGCGAAAGCTTGTTTAGTAAATGTCCCACGGTGCATATGCGCCGAACGCCACTCCACTGAATGTCACACTCCCACCATGCGCCGCGCGCGTGAGAGAAGCGTCCTGCAGTCTCCATGGAAACGCATCGCGCAGTCGCCACCCCTCTTCTCTGTATCGGAATAAATGCAAAAAAAAAAAAAAAAAGAGGATTGAGGAAGTTGAAGAACGCCGGGGAGTAGGGGACGGAGCGAGTGAGCGGGGCGGTGCATCACATGCTTCGAACACAAGAACGGGCTAAAGGGAGACGGTGCGGGGCCAGGCGCCATCGCTTGTTGACTTCGTGACGCGCTCGCTTTTCGGCGGCCGTTTACGTGTCGAGCGCTCGGGAGACAGCGGCAGCAGCGGCAGGAGAACCGCTCTGCCATGCAGAAGTGCCCGGCGGGAGCGCAGAACGGTGCTGCTGCTGCTGCACCGAAGGCCGGGTATAGTCGGGAAAAGGAAATCGAGCATCCCCCTCGACGCGCGACACACACACGCATACGCTCGGGGAGAGGCGGGCGGGAGAAGCCGCTCGGTGTCTCGGAAATTGGCGGCCGTCCGCCGCCGACAGAACGTGCTCCCGTTCGTCATCTTCTTCCGTGACTGGGACTGCAAGTGGCGTAAAGGCGGCGAAAGCTGTCGGTAGGCGTGGGGGTGACGGAGTCAGAAGCCTGCCGTGCTGCGATACACTAAAAGGAGAGAGAAAAGAAAGGCAAGAAAGGACGCCGAAGGCTAAGACAGAAATGTTAAGCGCTGGTGTCTTTCCTTTCTTCTTGTCTTTTCTTTTTATTCCTTCTTTCCGGGCTCGCATCTGACTGAGTCGAGGTATTCGTTGCTCGCAGTGTTCGAAGGAAACGTCTTCGCGCGCTGCTTCGTTGCGCAGAGCTCTCAGATGTCAGAGGAAACGCACAGTGTTTCCTCGCTTCACCGTTTATTTTTTGTTATGTGGCACAATATATCCTCTCTAGTTACCAAGGAAACAATTGCTTTTTCTCGTTTAGCTTTTCCCCCTTAGCGCTAGTTCTAGTTATCGCACAGTCGCTAAAACCTTTTGAAGATGCGAGCAAACTTCGTCATTTGCAGGTGACTCACGCATTCGGGAAGTACATCATGTTGCTTAAGTTCATTCCCGTTCACCATGAAATCATCATGCAGTCTTATATGACGCTTTATTGCTACTATTTTTTTATTTACCTACGTGGTTAGGATAGTTGAAACATTGACCGTTTTGGCCGCGCTTTAGTGGCAGGGAAGAACATGTAAGCAACAGCAGATTTGTTGCAGATTGGATGAACATTGAACGCGCCCACAATATATTTGACGAATCTTTGTTTGGGCCCCTACGGAGCGCAAATTGCGCTTTTATTAAAATGTTGGAGCAGTTATCACGATATCTGTAAAAGCAACTGCAAGCCTCTCTCAAAACTTTGAATCGCGCTACAATTTTGACACGCTGAGTTTGATACCACCTAAACATTCTAATTTAGTCGCGTGAAACTTAATGCTACGCGAATAGAAGCGTTTTGATACGCTAGAGCCAAGTTTCAGTTGTGCAAGTTTCAGAAAATCAATTATTAATAGAAGTTATTAAACTGAGTAATTTCTAACTGATGTAACGCTTCATTCTTTTTCTGGTTTTGTACAAACTTACGCTTGAAAGACATAAGTAGAGTTGAACAAGTTCTAATTTTACTCGATGTGGAACAGTTTGGGCTTTCGGGGTTGAATGACGACTTATGTGTTGCTGTTATACATTTTGCATTCATTTGTTTCATGCCATTGGTTTCTGTAGAAACATACAGGATTATGGAGTTCTCTTCGCACTGTCGTGCCTAGGGATTTCAGCATGAATCAAAGTCGCCTTATCCTTACTACGATGACCCCTTTTTGTGTAATACAGAACACGATCATTCGCCCACGCCTACTTACTGCACTAACATTGTTCAGTCTCTAACGTTAGCCTCCACGTTACTACTTCCGCTCCATTTATCTTATCACTCACTCGGGCATAGCACACGCTGGCATTAAGGACTTATACTGAGAATCCGACTTATCCGTTATTAGGCGAAGTCACGAGTAGTCAAACACGTTGAGCACCGCATATTCAAAGTAATTTTGGCCATACAGCAAGAAAATCGTGCTTTAAAGCGAAAAAAAAAACCTGCGAAAACCAAGACGCAGGACCAGAAGGAGGAACACACACACAGCCGCCAAAGGTATCGGCGACTGTGTGTGTGTGTGCCTCCTTCTGGTCCAGCATCTTGGTTTTCGCTGGTTTTTTCCCTGTAAACATGAACCAACTTGTCGAGCAATTCGCGCTTCAAAGTGTGCTTTAAGCTAACATTAGAAATGCTGAATAGGGTGTCAATAGACCGGGTACACATTGCGCGTGCACAGAGAAGCAGAGTTTTCTATTTTTTATCGGCCATTTATTATGTCCTTTAAAAATTATGAAGCCTATCCAAAATTTAGCCCGGATACGTAGTAATTAGAGTTGAACTTAAGAAGAGTCAAGGAAGGTTGTTTGCCTTACTCATTTTCTAGTGTCATTTGATTGCCTCGTGGCCCTTCATATCAGCCAACTTGCTGGGCGAGCTGCCAAACAACGCATAAAAGTATATGGGATATTTTACATTCTTGCACGTGGTGTGCAAAAGCGTCCCCTTTATTTGCACAACTACGGGAAGGCAATGTGTTTTCACTCTGACATTTGGACGTGATCGTCACATTGAGACTCGCATTGACAGGTTATATTCGCACTTTGCCATATTCACGAGAATACGACAGAATGCGTAGCTGTTGGTGCAACAGAACCAAGCTTCTAAATTCCGCACCTGCGGCGCTTCAATAAAATTGTCTGGTCACTTCATAATGACACCATGAAACTATGAAAAGGTGCATTCTAAAGCTCCACATCTTCATTTTTATTTTCTGTTGCAAGCACGTAGAGAGTAGGAACCTCGTCACATGGTCAGCACTTTTATTGTCGAGTGCCATAGAGGACGAACCTATTTTCACCAGTTTTGCTAACAAACGCCAACTTCTCTGGATGGGCCCTGTGTCATATGTACGTATTGTAGAAATATTGCTCTTTCCTCATTATAATGAAATGTATATATGAAGTAAGCGACAAGCAGCGCTTCTACGATACCAGGTTTGTCTATAAAAAGTTTTCCTTCTCATATGATTAGATAATGGGAATTACTATGGGTATTTCCATAAAAAAATATAACAAGGTAAGGAGACAGATTACATAAACGGGGCTCGAAAAAAAGCCCACTTACTTGCATGCTGAAAACGGGAATCTACACAAGAAAACAAACCTAAAGAAAAGATGCGGAAACCGTTTCACTTGGAATAAGCTTTAATAGCATGGCCGGATAGTGACTATGCCGGAGAGAGAGTTAGCCATGGAGGCGCTTGTGGAACATGTGGTCATGTCGTAAATGAATTTTACTCCCTCCTTTTAGGGCCCTTAAAGGCACGCGGCTTCTCCTCCGGGGAGAATTTTACTGCCCGGTCTCCGTCGGAACCAGGCCACGTGTATCGTTAAGGATTGAAATCGTGAACGCGATCGATGGGTCGAGTCTCACCGGGCCATAGGCGGTATAGGCAGCGTCTTGCTCGGAGAGCTTCTGAGTTCAGGATATGATTGGGAATGCGGCTGCAGTGGTACAGATAGCAAAACGACTAGTTTTATGATCAGAGCACATAGCTCCAACTAGATAAGTAAACGCTGACGTTTAGAGAGCTTACCAGCTTAGAGCCTGCGCAAGTAGAATGTGGAAGCACAGAAAATATATGGAGAAGTCGCCTGTGCGACAGAAGGGTTCCGCACATGATATGCTGAAAAGCAACTGGCGCACAGCCATTAGATTTCCACTGAGCGCAACGTTCAAAATGACTGACTGTGCGCATCTCCAAGCCGCAGAGGTCTGGCGTTATCGTCAGTTCCTTACAAAAATTACAAAAAAAAAGACGCTCCCATGCTTTACTACCTTCCATACATATAGGATTAGCTTGATACAGGAGACCACTTGGGGCTACACTCATTTGCCTAATGCTGGAACAATTAGGATATAATTAGCGCTTGGCTGATTTATAGGCAGACAGCATATGGATTTCTGTAGAAAATGTGCTGACAGAATGTTCCCAAGCCTGAAGAAGTTTCGTTTGTTTCAGGACAACCCATCGTTAACGATTCTGAAAAGGCGCCATAACACAATAAGCAGGCCTCAACGCTATCTCCTCCAAATGCACTCCAGCCCACTTACCCCGTCCCCTCCCCTTCTCAGCGATTCCTTCCTTTTTTAGACAGCACTGAATAAAATAAAAATATTGAATAAATAAAAATGTCGCAGAACACACCGTGAAACTTGAATGACAAAATACTCTAAGTGAAGAATGGGACCGACAGATGGAGTAGCACACTGTCGTACAAAAGTTAATTAAATAGGGATAAAGTGCCTCAGACAGGCTGGCGAACGTGTCGACAGGTAGACCGATCTTTGTAAAAGGCGGCCCTGTCATTCTTAGTCGATTTGCTTGCTCTAAATGGCTGTTACATCGAACGTGCGGCCGCGTTTCATCGAAGGCAATGCGGCGTTGCATCGAACGAGGCGCGAGAGCGTGCCGAGACTGTGATTGGGGGACTTGACTTGAGTGTTTCTTCTGCGCAATTGCAATGTGACGTGACAGTTTTCTTCATTTCCCGAGACGCCGAGACGTTTCACAGGTACGTCTCGGCGTTTGTCGCAACAATGGTTACAGGGAGGCATAATTTGCAGTCGTTGTCGGCTGCGGCTAACTGCAAGGGAAGAGACCGAAAAGGAAAAAAAGCGCTCTCATTTGGCATTTCTAGGCATCGCTGCGGGAAGGACGGTGTTGCAATGCGAGGGGAAGAGAGCGGGGCACGTGGGAGGTGGCAGGAAAAGAACAAAAGAGACAGACATAGCGGGGCGATGCTCTAAACCACTGCACCATTGACTGCCCAGTGTCCGAAGTTGGCAGGAAAACGGTCAGAGACAACGCTAGACAGACAGCCTCTGGAAAGTGTGTGAGGCACCATAATTATGGCAATTACATTAAAAGATGAAACATATATATATATATATATATATATATATATATATATATATATATATATATATATATATATATATATATATATATATATATATATATATATGTATATAGACAGAGAGAGAGAGTACAGCTGAACAAGGAAGCTAACAAAGGTCCAATGCAAGTAAATTACTTTACCCGTTAAAAAAATAAGGTTCTCTCGAAGCAGCTTTAGTCCGAGTTCTGACAAACTATTGTAATACCATTTTCTTTCCATCATGCCATCAAACCAGCGGTCCGGGAGCTCGCAGTACAAGCAGGTATAGTAAGCCAGGCTTGGGCTGCTTCGTGTAAGTTTTGAATATTGGCTATGTCATCTCTCCGCTCGGCCCCTGAAGCATCTCGAGGCACGTCAGCGTGGAGAACTGAAACGCGAGGAAGACTGTACTATGCTTCACGAGCATACAAAAGTATAAAAAAAGGAACGGAAACCTTTTGGATTCCCTTTCAGTACACAAGTTTGCA
Organism: Dermacentor variabilis; assembly: GCF_050947875.1. Classification (NCBI taxonomy): domain Eukaryota; kingdom Metazoa; phylum Arthropoda; class Arachnida; order Ixodida; family Ixodidae; genus Dermacentor; species Dermacentor variabilis. The sequence continues at coordinate 76,537,260 of NC_134571.1, read as the reverse complement.
CAGGGACGAGAGAACTTAATGAACCGCTTCTCCTTTAAAATGACAAAACAAAATACCACTGAACCCAGTTTTCCGAGCGTGTCAACACGGCTTCAGAAGTGACGAGAGGTTGGCTCTGAAGTTCACGTATTTCAGCTGTCGATATCGATATTTCCTGTTTTGTGTACTTATGATGCCGGCGGCAGCTATGAAGTTTGATAAGGCGCGGGATATGTGCTGCGTATTTGCCTTCGGTTTTTGCGATCGAACAAATAGAGGCAGGCACACTAATTCCCTGTATGCGAAGTGGATCGAACGTTTCTGCCTTCATTTTCACCATAGGCACGTTCCTCATTCTGCAGCTCATCACAATGCGCAAGACGGGTGCAACAAAATGTTGCGTATATTACTGATCACGCTGTGTATGGTGAACGCATCGTGCGAGTGCAGTACTGCTGAAGCCGCATTGATCGGTGGTAGGAAATGTTGGCGGCTGTATTGCTAAACAAATCCGAAGAAGGGTCGTTCAGAAATGGGTAAGTAGAACCTGCACATCAAAGGAGCGAACGCTGGCGATGGAAACAGCACCGTGGATTATTATTTCTTCGTCAGTTTGGAGAATAGCAAATGCATGTCCTGTATACGAGATAATAAAAAAAAAGCCGTGTAGGGCAGGTCAGCAATTTGCTGAGCTTCTGCAGAGAATGGCGCAATAGTTACTATGAAATTTTGCTTTACTCTGGCAACAATTTCTTGCCACACGCATCATCACTGGCACTAAGTATGTCATCGAATGATCGACTCGGTAATTCGCATCTTCATGCTGCAGTGCTGCTGACTAACTCTATATTCTAGTTTCTGCACCCGCGGTAGGTTATTTCGCGTCCTTATTCGACTTTTGATGAAACTTTTATCTTTAGTGGTTGCCGTTTCTTAGTCCTCGAATTTCTCTATAAGGAACTAACCATCTGTGCCTTTCTAGTACCTTTCTTTTCAGGTACTCCTGTCAACTTGTGCGTTAAATTGCTGTGCATATTTGCAGCGCTGTGTAGTAATAACCAGGAATCGTATTCAGAGTATATGCATTGAAATACTTCTTTTCTGTCGTTAGCGTTCACTCGTGTATTAAGATGTGTTTGAGTCAGACTTCACGTTCCCTGTAGTACCTGTTGAGGTGTTTCGATTACCGGGTAACCAGAACTAAATACGGTGATTAGACGAGGATATTATGCGCCACTGTAGCCTGTTGCATTGAGAGGGACAAGAAATAAAGTTTGGGATCCAGATTCAAAACGGCTATGGTGGGCTAGCCTGGTGCAATGGCTGGTGAATTAAATCCAAAGTAGGCCGGGAAAGCTTCTGGGAGAATGTCTGTAGAAAGTTCTGGAAATTTTAGTCGGATAAATGCTTCTCGCACCGTAGGTGTTCAGAACCTAGTGTAATGTAATTGGTGCCCCTAAGGATTGATCTGGGCGGACAGAAATATATCTTTGATCTCTGGCGTGTAGGCGGCTGGCGATGTACGTCTACAGTGCCCATAGGAGTGTAGGGCCAGGCTTGTTGCTAGAACATAGCTTAAGGATTTGACAGCAAGTGCAACAAAAACAGAGGGTACAGAGGAGGGGACACAGCGCTGAACTTCAACTAATTAATTTTATTTTCAAAAAGCACCACTGTATATGCATTCCGACGCTATATACAGGGTATTTTACAGCGAAGCTATCTATGGCTACGATGCCAGGATTTCTTCGTCGCGTAGCGTCGACAGGAAACTATCATTATCAATGACTCATACCCCCAAATGCAATGGCTCAAACTCCCGTGAGGCAGAGGCTAAAAACGCTCAGCAAAGTGAAGCGAACAGTGCATGAATTCTTTAGAATCACGCATACAACGTACAGAATAGCATATGTTTCAATAAAGAAGCAGCTCAAAGCAAGCATCCGAACCACATAATTGATGAAAAGGCACTCCTGCACCTACACGCAATGCAAAGCAGGCAGCGCTCTCCGCATACGCTATCCGGTAAAGATTACTGTTGTGCAAGCTGCCGCGGCGACGGCAGCTTGACTGTAACATACGAAGCAGGGAGTCACGTAACCACACTTTCGTTTGTAAAAGTGGAGCCCGTCTAGCAAATGATTTGTGCTGTGACAGTGCTATGGGAAGGCCACGTATAGCGAGGACTCCTGAAGAGCAGCGTGCACAAGAGGCGCGGCGAATTTCTTTTCTCTCGGGTCCCTTCAGTGTAGGTGAACGAACCAGCAGCGCCAGCCAAGTCGCAGGCTGGTGGTGTTGGTGGTGGTGGTGAATTGTAGCAACAGGCGTGTTTAGCCTGGCGATCAAGGCCGGCAATCGCTCCGCCCGAGCGTCTCGCACAATACCGCTGAAGGGTTTCACCATATGTCCAGCAAGCCAGTCTTTCTTAAATATTCGATAAGGAGACGTGAAGTTTCTTTGCGGGCTGTAACTGATCCCTCGGCAAATATAAGGTGCTGCATGCACGCATGCGGAAGGTCCAGCTGTCGAGACGTCTTTGGCTAATAATTAGGTAAAGTGGATGTGATTGGCACCACGTGAATAATTTTAGCCTATATCGCAATAGGTAATCGTTCTAGTTGTCATTCCCGGCTTCGCTGTCCAACCACCTTCACAGCGTGGATTGGAGACCATTTTTTGAGCTGCACCAAATCTTTAAGTATTGCCTGTGGCGGGTAGTACAATTGCAACCGTTGATCCAGATTAGTCGATGAGGCGGCCATTACATTTACTATAAATCAAAATGTTGAACTGAATAATTAACATAATTACGCCAATTAGATTTTAATTTGTTACCTTGCGGCACATATTTCAATCTATGAATTTTAGCCGATCAATTCTCAAGGCGAATCTACTTGAAACAAATTGTAAGGATTGCACCAGTTTCGAGACATGAATTTTCAATGTGTACGACGGAATGCATTGGCATTCCAGTTACATTTCTTCAAGAGAATGCTCTTTTATGCACTGAGGCACAAAAGTAACTGGAACACCAATGAATTTCGTCGGACATTTTGAAAAACAATATTTCGAAACTGGTGAAGATCTGAGAATTCGTTCCAAGTGGATACGCCTTGCGAACACAACGGATGTATTACGTAGATTGAAATATGTGCCATAGAAAAATAATTAAAGAGGTAATTAGCGCAGTCATGTTAAGCATTTTGTTTCCTCGTAGAAAGAATGACCTTCTCACCGAGTAATTTAGATCAGTGTTTCGAATCGTGCTGTCTGCCACAGGCAATTAAGAAAAAAATGCTGCAGCTAAAAATAAAGACTGGCTTTGTATATAGCGACTTGTAATGAACCCGCGCTCAACGCGCTCCGAAGCTTTGCTCACTGGATCGGCGATGACAGTGATGACGGCGACTTCCGTCACCGAACCGTGTACCTCCGGCGCGGGTCTGCTACGAAAGACGAGACATGACAGGCTGCTCACCTACAGAGGTATCAGTGAGTATTATAGGCTAGGCAGAACTAAGTACCCTCCAGCAACTACATCGCTTACAAAATGGCCAACCGGTGGCCAGGCGACAGCTTCAAACCAACACTTTTCCGAACGCCGCCACATATTGCCATTTTTATCCAGAACTCTACTCGAGTGATTGCAAATTCTGCGGGAATAGGGCCGACCTCCCTCACATAGTCTGGGGTGTCCCGACAGCATTCAATATACGCAGAAAGGCCAGCTCGGCTTTATTAGCAATAAAAACGATGGGGCCGTGGGAGACCACGCTGCTCAGCTCTGACCCGAGCATCCAAACCCGGCTCGTCCAGGTGAACGAGGACGCCGCCAGGACCCTGCCATTGATCCTGCAATTGCTTCCGGCGCTTGCAGCACACAAAAGCATGGCCTTCGAGATTGGCTTTCGTAACTCCTAAGGAGACGTCGCTGGTGGTGCGATTTAGGCACTACCTATACGTAGGGGTCACATTAATTTGTAAGAAGTCATCAGTTGCAATTTTCCTGGCCAACATCTTGATAGGTTTACTCTTCGTCTCGTATAAACAAGAAAGAAAAACGTAATTTCTCGCAATTCTCTACTTAGTTTTGGTGAAGACACGTGCACTTGAACCTTCACCTTCGCTTTTCCCTCGCCCAACTGTCGCCCCTGAAACTAGGCAAAACCGGTAACGCGATCGCAAATTGTCACACTATACATTAAAGAAGAGAAAGGTATTGGAGTTATTTTTTTGTTTCTTGGACTATATTACTTAAACGTAATAGGGAAGGCGGGAGATGGAAATCCAAGGCGATGAGCAAGCCGAGAACAAGGTAAAAGCGGGAGCCAACGTTTCAACAAGTGGACTTGTCTTTTTCAATGCTTTGAAGAAGACAAGTCCACTTGTCAAACCTTGGATCTCTCTTTTACCTTGTTCTCGGTTTGCTCCACGTTTTAAACGTAATAGAAATCATTAAGACCAACATGCGGGAAGTTAGTCAATTTCTATGTATATTTATATAGCTTGTGTTGCCTAATTGTGAATTAACACTCACTCAGGGAAGAAGTGTAGTAGCAGGCGCCACTCCAAGGTGCGAACATCTTCTTAACATCATGCATCAGAAATGCCCGAAAATACATTCTCACCCATGCATATACGTGACCTGGCAAACATGGCCGGAAGTCTTACTGTTGGCGCGTGTACTTCTGCTCGGTCACCAAGCACATGGAACATTCAAGAGACGGAAAAGTGGAGCAGGCGCAAAAAAACTCCAATGTCCCAGTGTAAACAGCAGTAGTGTATTGACCATCTGGCCACCGTCCTGGCCTTGAGCGAAACTCCGCCGGTTTTATCTTCACGTCCACTGTCCGCTGTTCCATTCCTCAAGACGCTCCTCCGGATATGCGACGCTCCTTTTTTAGGGCCGCAAACGAGGTTAGTAGCGATGACGGAACACAGCGCGTTATGGTGCCAGTTCCTCGGAGCCGAGCACTCGGTTCGCAAATAGCGGCCTCTGCATAAAACTATCTATCCGCAGAACAGAACGGGTGCCCGCTGCGCAAGAAAGCAAACCAAAATGGTGGTGCAAACAAGAAGAAAACAGCGGGTGCGCCCCAGGGTTGGTGAACTTGCTGGCGGAGAGGTTAGCCGAGCGCTAATTGAATAAGCCTTAATTCCCCGATAGCGCGCCGTGGCCGCACACCGCACGCTCGCAATTAAAGCATTCCTCGGGGCGGAAGTGCGGCCAATGTGCAGGGTGCACGCCTTGCGGCAAACGCTAAGGCCAGACCCGCGGCCGGGACCGGAGAAAGGGAAACGGTTCAGATGTAATTACTCTTTCTCGGGAAGAGACCACGCAGCGGCGATGCGTGATGGCCTCTTCCCGTCTTTCCCCGGGACTTGGTTCGCTGGGATGTACGGAGACGCAGGACACGGGATAAAGAAATACATGCTCTGCGCAGGGCACACACACACACGCACACAAATACAACGACATTGAAATGGACTCTGTTTCTTTCGCGGTTCACGCCTGCATCCTGGCGCTGTAATCAAGGCCATTCCGGCCGTGCAGCGTCGTGTATTACGCGTGTAACCCGTACTTCTAATGTGTTTTGTTGAAGTGAGATTACAGCCCGTAGAATCTGTTACTCACTGTTTCGTTCCAGAGGTTATGACCTGTTAGCTCATTTAGGAACAGGTCTTTAGCCTGAAACGTTCTATCAGTCTTGGTGAAACGTTCTATCAGTCTTGGTATGCTACATTGATGGAAGGATCCACTCTACACAACATCGCGTGCACTTTTTGGAAGTAGAATTCAGTAGTTGTAAACAGTTTAGAAACGCTAAGCATGTAGCAGGGGTTCAATGCGTCAGCATTAAAGCAACTATTATATGCAATTACCGTTCATTCATATGTTTCATGTACTTTGTTAAATCGAAAGAAATGTTAGTTTTGACTCGAAATGGTGGTTGCTCTCCCTGCGAGCGCAGAGACAAAAGTTAATGTAGCTGCTGTAGCTTTTTCTAATTTTTTTTCTAGTTTGACATTTGTGTGGTCTGCAGAAAAGAGAGAGAAAGAATAATATTGAATCAAATAAAAAGAGGAGAGGGTGGCTGGAGGGGCGTGTCGCTGGTCTGCTACTCCCCATCGGTGTAAAGGGGAAGGAGAAAAACAGGGATGTAGGGGAGGGGGCAAACATTTTGTTTGTTAACCACTCTATGTCCGTGGCATCTTATGAGGCGTTATATATAGTAACATGAACCTCGGCATGATAAAAAGACTACAGTAGCTGGATGCCTTTCTGTAGCACCTACGCTTGGGTACCTTACAAGAAGGTACCCACAACTTTAGGGCGCACGACAAGCTATTTAGGCTGGCCAGCTAACCATCTTCAGGTACGCCAGAGCTTCGCTTACTATACGGTTGGCGCTCAGTTTGGCTTTTTTCCTGCAGCGTCGATTAAGCTTGTGGGGACGTCGTTTGTTGTATTCGTCCGTGGCTATCGAGAAAGAGACCGAGAGAACCAACTGCCAAGGTTTAATCGTGCTCCAGCGAAGGCAGGCCAGCTCTTGCGTTCTGAGCGCGCGCACGAAAGCTTGGACCGTGCCGCACCATGGGCCGAGTACGCAAACGTAAAAGCCAGCTACACACAACCCATAAACATTAAACCCCACGTTTCAGCCTAGAAATGTGTGATTCAGGCCACGTCAAGCAGCTAATTATTGCCTGATTCAGTAAAATTCAATAGGTAAACCGAAACAATTATTGCAATATATTTTCTCGACAATATCTTGGCAAAATTTTATCGACGTATTTTGATGCCCTTCTTAACGTCATGTCAATGTTTCCATAGCGACCCTTCCCTGGAGGGCATCGCATGGCTCAAAAACGCCGACATCACCATAAAATAAGTGTTCGGCTTTTATCGCTTACAGATAGAGGCTGACGCCACACCAGTGAAAACAAGCGTCTTCCAATATTGATTTTTTGAGCGCTCGGCGTAACAACGGCGGTGGTGTTGACACGAGTGGCCCAGTTGTCGGCTTGTTCCTGGAGGACATCGACTTCTGACTAAAACATTATTTCCCCACTTTTGTGGTACTGCACAAACACAATTCCGGAAAGTATTTTCTCTTTTGTGTTTCTGTAGACGTCACTAAAATACCGCCGAAAAATTCCAAAGATCACACTGGAAGCATACGTGCTCACCTTGTATTAATCATCATCGGTCTCATTTCGTTTGTTCGTATAAATGTAGCATCATACGAAAGAGCGTTGAAAGTAACGTGCGGTTTATGTTCGACTAATATGTAGTAGTGAACCGTAAAGATTGATGCAAGTCACTAAAAATTAGATTTAGTAGCGGGTTAGCTCAACTGCAAAGAGAACGCTCGAAACATTTCCTTTGTTGTTGTTTTTTTTTTCGTGGGAAGGGGGAGGAAGTTTTTATTGCAGTTTTCGGGCTGCTTTCTATACCCAGATACTGTCTGCGATGATAGAACATGCACAGAAAGTGCGAATGGGTTCGCAGTTAGGATGTAGCAAGGTGGAGGAGGAGGAGGAGGAAGTAAACTTTATTGCTCTAGAAAGAGTAATTCAGCGGTCGGGCCGGATGTCTTCATCTTCTATTGGTTGATGACGATCTCCGGCCTGCATGGTTGGCGCCCCTATCCCAGGGCACCACTGAGCGTGGCTGATCGTCGGGCATGATCCACCAGCCTTCGTTGGAGGCTAGGGTCGCCGCTGGAGAGCACGCTCTCGCACTGCTCCGCACTCGGATTGTATATTTTGTGGAATGCCTTATTCGTATTGCACTCCCATGCGATGTGATAAAGTGTGGGTATTGCGCCACACCACGCGCATGTGTCCCTGTATTGACTGGGGAACATTTTGCTTAATGTATGCAAATTTGGGAAAGTTCCTGTCTGCAGCTTTCGACAGGAAACTGCCTGCTGTTGAGTTTGTGTATTATGGTGCGGGGGATATCTGATCCTCGTCCCTCTATGGTAATTTAGTATAGAGACCGTGAGGATTTCATGACAGTGATCCCAACGTACTCCGACATGTAGCAAGGTGGACAGTAAAGCAGGTTGGTTCTGAGTAATTTGCTTCCTGCACAAAAGACACGTACACGAGGTGGGAAAAGCTAGGGCAGGTGCTCACTAGCATCTCACATCTTAGCAAGAAAAGGAGAATATATATATATATATATATATATATATATATATATAGCTTGAGCACGCAGAAAGTCAATCCAATTCATTAAAAAACCAAAATATACTTTGCGCTGAAGAGGGGAAACAGTTCCGCGTACGAAGCAGCTCGGACAATTGCGCACCAGTCTCTACTGCCCCGCCTTTGATCGTGAAATATATTTTCCGGGAAAATTCTTGCCATGTAGTGTATGCGTGGAAATGGTTAGCTTTCTTGTGTTGGTTATCTTTTCTTTTTTTTTCATAAGGGGCCATTTATCAGTCAGCGCCTCTCTCGGGTACTTACAGATGGTGCGTAGACCTCCCTTTTGTGTTGCACGCAGTTATACGGGCAGAACTCGCTCACGATGTGAATGCAAGTGTGCGAATAGTCGAGACACGTCACGTGTACCAAACGTGTACCGCAGCCGGAGTCCTCTCTCTGCCGACGTTGCGCCATCTATCGGTGGGCCCGTGAAATCCAACCGTGGCCTTCGCAATTCGAGGTGCACCGGTGAGTGCGAACACTGGGAAATAATCCCGCCCTCTCCGCGGGAATTCGTGGAGCAGTCTTAATCATCGTGCTGCTGTCTGCTGTGCTTCAGAATCCCGTGTGGAGCAGACCGGATTCCACCAAAAACCGGATATATTTTACAGGATTTTAGATTGCACTGCCTTCGGGATCGACACATATATTTAGATTACACAACATTCGGGATTGGCACACATTTTTTTGCTGCCTGATCTTTGAAATCAGTCCACAAAAACGGTTAGGTAAGTATAGATAGGCAGGATGAAAACTGATCTGACAGTTCCAAGAGTGTCATTCACATTAAAATGATTAGCAAAAAACCTTATGCAGATTTTATGAAGGACAATGAGAAAGCATTTGCCGCCCAGCGCACGAGGAAACGTACGGAAGTTTAGATTCTGTGTACTTCACTTGCGCCGTTGGAACTCGCTATGGAGTCACCAGAAGCAGATCAAAGATTAACCTCCAAGCACCCCGTTCTTTACAGCACGATTGTGACGAGAAGGTAACCAACACAAATTATAGCAAAACACGTAATTGCAAGTACAACCTACGGCACATCAGCACAAGGAGAACGAGTGAACATTCGTATACACGCACCCATGTGGCGCCGAACAAGGCGCATCATCTGCCCTGTTGCAGAGGGAACGAAGAAAAGGACGCCTGACGTCATCCTCAAACACTTACATAACCTATATACCCAGGCATGGCGTGGAGGCTGTCGTTTATAGAACGGCTAAAGCCACATGGAGCAAAAACACAATACATCATAGCACAGAAATCGAGGAAACACTACGCATAATGCGCTACTGAAGCAAACTCAACATTCGCTAAGTGTTGTATTTAATTGAGCTTCGTTGGGACCGAATTGGTCTGATAACCTTGGTAGTGCAATATCACATGGAGTCTGAAAGCGCTAGCTTCCATTAGAGAACGACCAGTGAAACTGGCATCGAAAAAGACCTGTATTTACCATCACCTGGGTACGTTTCGGTAAGAAAATGTCATGCTAAAAAGGCAAACACATTAACCTCTCCAAATAATATTTCCTTCCCAGTACAATGGAAACGTGGAATAAGCTGCTAAGTGACCTTGTTCATACACAAGATTTCAACTATTTCTGATGTGCCGATTGCATGCGATTTATCTCTCGTGGTATACGCATAACTGTGCAACGAACGTTTCATTTCATGGGTACGCGTTTATCATTATTCACGTTTATTATTATCCAAAGCGAAACTTTTCTTTGCGAACTTTGCCGGGTTTCGTCACCGTGGGAGCTGCGGCGTGGCTGCACCCTTGTCGAATAGCCCAACCAATCACAGCGGAGTAGGCGCGCCACGTGTGCCGCTGGGCTCTTTGCAGCACCACCACATGGCGCTCGCCTCCGCACATCGGTTTAGACATTACAGGAGCGTAATACAACGTAGACCGCAAAATTTTGTGAGATATTTCGGAAGGGGAAAGCTTAGGTGACCATTGTCTACAGCTTTTGAGAGAGATGTACCTAGAAAATGCCGTTTGCGTTGAATCGGAAGTGTGGAGGAGCGAGGAGAAAGTTGATATCAACAAGTTCTAATAAAGTTATGTTCTAAGAAAGAAAGAAAGAAAGAAAGAAAGAAAGAAAGAACAAGGGACTGAGGCCGGGGTGCCCTTTATCCCCGCTGCTGTTTATGATGCACATGGTGAGGATGGAGAGGGCGTTAGAAGGAAGTAATGTCGGGTTAATACCCGTGTCACACGGTGTTGTGGTCGGACTGCTGGTACGAGTTGTTGGGAACTCGGCGCTGACGCCCGTGGTTGCACCTGGGTCGCAAGCCCCAAGGGTAGCGTTGGCCTGGCGGCCTGGGGTACAACTGGAAGCATCCGAAGGTCCCGGCAAAGCATGAGTCGACTGGTAACAACAAAACAACTTGTTTATTCTAACATCGCAAAGAGTTGGCGGTCAGGTTGACCGAAGTAGAGAGACGGGAGTGCACTTTACTCAACAGAAGAAATCGGAGCCCTCCTTTTGGCGTCCGGGGGCAGCTGTTTTTATACTCTCGCAGTTGAGGGCAAGAAGGAACCCCTCAATAGACGAGCACGTGATTGTACAATGGGATAAGGTGACGCATACTGTCGTGTCGCCGCCGGTCGGGCACAATGGGGAGGAGCAGGTGGCTCACACTGTCGTGTCGCCTCCGGTCGGGCACAATGGGGAGGAGAAGGTGACTCACACTGTCGTATCGCCGCCGGTCGGGCACAATGGGGAGGAGAAGGTGACTCCTACTGTCGTATCGCCGCCGGTCGGGCACAAGGAGGAGAAGGTGACCCTTACTGTCGTATCGCCGCCGGTCGGGCACAATGGCACATACACTCACACACGCACATGAAGACACGTGGCATCGGAACATGCCTGGACGCGCTTGGCGGGGAGGCGTAGCGGCGACGCCGAACGGGCCAAAATGTCTGCCGCTTTGTTGCAGTCGCGCCGGCTAAACCGCGCGTCGTAGGCGAAACGTAACAACGGGCAACTCGGATCTCCTTCAAACTTCTTCCCATAAAGGACCGCAAGGGAGTTTCACCTCAAAGGAGTTATCTCCCTGTCACACGGCCTATAAGCGAGCTTTTGAAAGCTGCCGCTGAAGGCCCATTAGGCGCTGCTCACCTCGTACGCAGTCATGAAAGAAACACGTTATATGATGCTAAAAAGTCTTGGGAAAGACGTGAATCATTCATTCCGCATGTGCGAGACGTGCGATCGCGTTGACCAAAACAACAAAAAATGGCGCAGTCAGGGCAAACGCAGCAGCCATTCCGAGAACGCCCGGTTCGAGAGTCGAATTCAGCTGCTCAACTCCACTATCTTTGTCAGTGCTCAAATACTATATTATATGCAATAAAAACAGTTATAATTGTGGGTAAAAGTGAAATGAATAAAAATGAGGGTGATTTCTTGACTCGAAATTCAAGCACGCTGGGAACAAGAGTACTCCCTTCAGTCTGCAAGGGAGATCTCCCATCTCCTTTCGCTAGGAACTTCCTTAAACTTCCTTTGCTAAAGGACTGCCGTGTGACACGCGCGCATCTCCCTCGAGAGAAAGACGTCCTTGGTTGAAGGGAGTTAAAAGAACTTTAGCCGCGTTCGTGTGACAGGATATTACTCTCTCATACAAACAGGCACGTACAGTAGTAGAGCAACAGTTTCCAGGCTTACTATATACGGACGGCATTGTGCTGCTAGCTAACAAGCAAAGTGATTTGCAGCGTCTGACTAATATCTGTGGACAGGAAGGCGAGAATTTAGGTTTGAAATTTAGCGTTAGAAAATCAGGTGTTATGATATTCAACGAAAGCAGTGGACAGTGGCAATACAGGGCCAGAAAATACTTCGTGTAAAAGAATATGAATACCTTGGTATATGTATAAACGAAGGCAATAGATAGATGGAAACACAGGAAGAAAACAATATCAGTAAAGGGGAAGAGAAATGTAGCCATAATGGAATCACAGAGGGTTATGCGGATACAATAAATACGAGGGGCTCCTGGGTGTGTGGAAAGTTGCAATGGTTCCAGGGCTTACGTTTGGAAATGCTGCTGTTTACTTGAAATCAGGGTTGCAATAAGGACTCGACGGCAATCAATGGTCAGTGGGACACCTCACATTGGGCGCTCACGGGAAGACTACAAATGAAGCTGTTCAGGGTGATATGGGCTAGACAAGTTTTCAAGTGAGGGAAGCTCACAGTAAATTGTTTATGGAGAACGACTGGGGAATATGGAAGAAAGTTAATGGGCAGGGAGAGTGTTGAGGTATTTGTACAGAAACAAAACATTGATTCAATGTGGAGGAAAGGCACTAGGAAGCTTACCAGCAAGTATGTGGCCTGTAGGGTGAGCAACACAGCAACAAAGAACGTCAAGCAGAAAATCAGAAAGGCTGAAATAATGTCTCGGGTGGCGTCAATGGAAAAGAAACCTGGTATGAGTAACTACTTAAGAGGAAAAAAATGAAATCAGGAAAAAAACAATTTATGATAACTCAAAGGGAAACTCATTACTTTTCGAAGCGAGGTCAGGATGTTTTAGAACGCGCACCTATAAAGCGAAATATAAGAAGGAAGAAGAAGCATGTGCTACTGCGGTAAAGCTAGGGAAACTATGGAGCATGTTTTATTAGAATGTGAAGATATCTGCCCAGCGGTCGATTTAGGCACCACTGGACTCCTTGAAGCCCTTGGGTTCAGCGAGATCAGCGGTAAAGTAAACATGTCCGCGATAGAGATGAGTAAGAGGCGATTGGAAGATTGGTGGAAGAAAAGTAGGGAAACGTGAAAAAACGGAGAGACACAAAACAAAGTTCGCAATAGGAAGTCGGAAAATTTGGCTGTGAGAATTCGTCGTGCGTTTTTTTTTTCTTTTTCTTTTTGCTTATTTTTTACCTAGATAGGACATTAGGCAGTGTAATAGCAAGAGCTTGGTGGCGCAACTCGCCAGCCCGTTCCAAAGGGGACGCTCATAACATCCATCCATCCATCCATCCATTGGCGGCAGCGGTGGCGGGGGCCGCGCGGGGGGAAGAAAGAAAAGAAACAGAAAGTTCGCCTTCGCGCATCCGAAGCTGCACGGTATTAAGGGAGTAAACGCTTCTTGCGGATAGAATGGATACGAATTGGGATGCGCACGCATGCGCATGCTGCCTCTGAAACCATGATGCGTACAAGGCGTCCGTCGTACTGGCTAGTACGCAGCAACTCTGCGTAACAAAACGCTCGGAGTAATTTTGTGTGTGCGTGTGAGTGCGTACATTCGTGCGCGCGTGTACTCCTGTTTCATCTGTTAATGCAGTTGCACAAAGCTTCGCTGTATACAGATTCCAACTCGTCGGATCTGCTGTATTCCAAAAAGAATGATAACTGTTGAATGTTGCATGTTTATGTAACGTTTATTGCTGCTCTTTTGTACGAATATTTTAACAATATACCAATATGGAGTTTGAACTATAGACCCTCCTACAATAATACCGTATTGGTTATGTACGAGGGTGAACCAGAAAGTGTTTGCCCCTATAATCTTTTAGCCATATAACGGCTGTAAATACGAAGTCAATATATCCATTCCCAGCGGTGGACCTTTCTTGGACTGGTTTGGCCTTATCTGCGGGTAGGTGCGCGGTACGGCGCTGATGTCATTTGTTGAATATGACGGTTGTGCTTCACACGTTCACGGTGTACGAGCAACGAAGTGTCATTCGTTTTCTATAGAACAAGGGATGAACACCCATCGAAGTAACAGGTGAATGCAGCCCACGTATGGGGAAAGGTGCCTCGCTTTGAAAACTGCGAAGTGGTGGTGCTGTGAGTTCGCAAAAGGCCGTGAAGATTAGCACGACAGTGAGTGTTCGACGGTGGTTTCACAGTCAGCCGGACGAATTCTACTCCAGGGGCATCTCAAGTTTAGTGCTGCGATGGGACAAATGGTCTTAACAGGTGTGGGCACTATATGGAAAAATAGTCTAAGGTACGTAGAATAGTACGTATGTTTGCAATTACCTGTGTGTATATTATTTTGGCTAATGAAAACTAGGGGAAAAGACTTTCTTATTCGCCCTGGTAAGTATGTATAAATAAATAAATAAATAAATAAATAAATAAATAAATAAATAAATTTTGATTAACATTTCCTATGCCGCGTGACGCACCCGGCAAGTGACTCAATCCGTTAGCTGCCGCGAAAGAAATACTATGGCTTTATTATCAAGTTCAGCATGCATCTGTGGCCTTAGAGTTGGGGCGTGTGGTAACAACGAAGCTCTGCCTGCAGGCAATACTCTAGGGTATACACGTAACTGAGGCTGCGTTATAGTTTGCCCGATCAATAAGGTCCCTCTAAATATTTTTTTTCTCATAAGCGTTAAAAACTGCGCGACTTGCGGAAATCCAGCAGCGGGAGCGAGACAATCAAAACAGCGCTGAATACTTCGACTGCGTATTCGTAAACTGAGGCTTAATTGTTAATTTCACTGACCACTTACAAGGCACAGCTAACACATTAGTGATCCCAGTAATGGGATGTTGAATACATGAGTCATATAACCATCACTTACCGTTATTGGTGGCTAGGACCACAAGCATGGCAGATTTTGCATGCATGGCAGGTGGGCAACCCAGGCTCGCTTGGCTTCGTCGTTAATAAGCCGCGCAAGCTAGGTACGCTAGACAGAGCCGGTGGAATGTCGAATTAACCACATTTTAATAAGACACGACTTTGTACGGAACATGCAAAACCGAAAAGCAATTGAAGTGCTAGTCAGATCCCACAGGATAAACCTGCATTTTGTGAGCTCACTTAATTCCCGTAACCTGTGAAAGCTACCATGTGAAAACGTGCACGGACTACGAGTATAAAGAGCTGCCGATTTTCTGATATATTTTAATGACATGTTGTTGCAAATGACACTGAAAACAGCGGCCGTATAACAATGTCGCTAGAACACCAACCTGCCTAGTATACAGAAATTTGCATATGCGAATAAAGTCGCCCTGTACTGAATCTATGGCCTGGCATGATTGAATCTGATGTTTCAAAAAAGTGCGCCATTAAGAACTGGTCAAATTGTGCAAATTATTTAGAGTAATGTCTTTTGAGGCATCTATCACCAGAAGCGGGTGGTACCCGAGACGGTCACCTTGTTTTTGTTTGTATTTATTATTATTATTATTATTATTATTATTATTATTATTATTATTATTATTATTATTATTATTATTATTATCTTGTTGCATGCATAAAATAATCGCAAATGAGAGAAAAAGAGACTGTTGGCAACTGTCACTAGCAGAAGCAAAACGCCTGCCGACTGTAGAAGAGAAGCGGTACATAGAAAAATAATTAATAAGTGAATACCAGGAAAGAAATAAGAGGGAAAGGCAAGGCTAGTGAACAGGGAGGAGATAGTGAAAAAGGGGCTGGAGAACAACACAAAAATATCCCAACGGATGTGTGTGACGCACTCACTGAGCGGCACTAAGCATCCTGCAGTATGGTGCACAAAGTAGCACATATCGCAAGATGTGAGTCCATAATCGGCGGTCAAGGTGTATTCCCTTCAAACGTCACACAAAGGCTCAGTGTCTTTGATAGACGTTTCGATGCGCGACCAGAGGTGATAATAAAATGTCATCTATTGTCGCACATGCATGGTAAGCCAAGCGCATGGTAGTCTCTGCAAAGTGCTGCCCGCTGCGTGCTGCAGGATGGTGTAATAATAAACGACGAAGTGTTTGTGATGCGACGTAGGAAGCACAGGGTGCCCTGGGTGCGTGTCCTTGTCGATGCAATCGATACACGAAGCTCCATTAACACAACCCCGAGACAGCGAGTTAAACCAGGCCCACGAACACGTGGAGAAAATTTTCTTCTAACTGAAACTCGCTTATCAGGGTGCTACACAAGGAGGTGGCGGTGGGTCAGCAGACGAACATCATGGAGTTGGCAGAAAACTTCTGGACAAATGCCGTACTTACTTGTCCGGGATGCAATTGGGTCCGCGTATTCATTGCCAGCAATGCCTACATGCAACGGTATACTCAACTCACAGATTAACGATACTCCGCGAGATGCAATTATGCCGACGGAGTTGGTAATGCGATGCCCAATACGGCTGCAATTGTTCGGTTGCTGTAGGCGACTATGCACATAAGTGACCATTTAAGGAATGGTATAGTAAACCGAAGCCCTAATACGCAGGCATGAAAGAGAATGCTGTGGAGGGAGAGCGATAAGGCAGAAGTGGCAGATTTTGAGTGCTATCGAGAGCAGAGTGGTTGAAATGGTGATCTACAATGAATAAATATTATGAGCATCAGAAAAGGCTAGATGGCCGAGATGCGACAACAGGTTCGAAAATACGCTCTTTGTTCTATGCGTTTGTTTTCGCAGGTACTTTCACTTTCTTGCTTCAGTTTTAAGGTCCAAGCCACTCGAAATACACTACATACATACATACCAACTACCTTGCTGAGTGTTATCAGAGTTTGGAATGTAACGGGCGAGCAGTTGATGCGGGGGTGTTTTGAGCTGAGGCGTATAACATCCTCAATGCGACGTAGACCTGGAATTATTAGTGAGAGAATCGGTCGAGCAAAGCGATAAGTTTTATTGCCTGATGGCTGGGCAAGAGGCTTTAGTTTCGCCAGTCTTCGCTTTCGTAGCGATTTGAAACGGCTTTTGTTTTTAAAGCATTACTTTCCGACAATTCATCTCCGACCTAGCACCACTCTTACGTGTAGCTGAAAGTCATCATCACAATTTATTTATTACTATTCTAGAGAGTTATACATCCTGTAGTTATATATTCCAGATGCGAGAATTGCGAATTTCAGTTCCGTGAGTCTACAGCTTGCGTGCTGCAGCACGCAAGCGAAGCAGCGCGGCTCAGTGGAGCCCTGGACTAGGGGCCCAATCCTGCTAAGAAGGTCAAGCGTCTGCAGCGATGAAGACGACGACCGAACGCTAAACCCTTAATGGACCAAATAAAGTTTTCTCTCACTCTCTCTCTACAGCCAAGGCTTACGAATCTAGAGGGCGTTCTCGATAACGTCTCAAATTAGACTCGGATGAGTTGAAACATCTAGCACTAGTTGAACATTGCATTTTGCACAGTACGTTGCTTTCGTATTCAGATAAAAAAAAAATCGCAAGTTGCAGCTACAGTAAGTTGCAATTCTTCAGGCGCGTAATTTTTTTTTTCTGACTGTTCGCGCCTATGGCAGTAACTTTTGGAGCAGATCAATCAGCGAAGCGGACACATTCTGAACTGAACGAGGCAGTTGCGCAGATTCTGCGCGACTGCCTAACATGCTATGCATTTGACGCCCGCGTGAGCGCTTATAGTTTCATTCGTTCCGCAACTTTGGCACTTGAATTATGATTGGAGCAACGAGCATCGTATAACAACGCTTGTCGGCGCATCGGGAGCAACAATGCCGTTTTTTCTTCGTCATCTTTTCTCTCCTTCTGGAAGCTCATCCGGCGCACACTTCAATAGAAGAGGAAGAAGCCAGAGGGTGTCACATAGAGGGATACGATCCATTCTTGTCACGCCTCCGAGCCATTGGTGTTATGTCGCGTCGTCGCTACTGGTTTTGTCCCGCGGACGGCCGCACACTTGCTGGCGTCCTTCTTTCGACTCGCTGTCTTCTCATACGGCGCAAAAGAACGACCCGAGGGAAAGCAGTGCTCTAACCAAGACGACCGGCGGCAATGACTTTTGCGGGCCACAATTTTTCACCGGATTTTGGGCACCCGGACGTGGCGGTGACGCGAACACGCCTGGGGACGTTGAAAAAGCACGGAGCCGGTGGTTTTTCATCAATGCGAGTTTATGCGCCTTCGGTGAGGGAGCGTTCGGGGGTTTTGCGACTTTTGGCTACTTTTGCCAGAAGAAGCAGTGAGGACAGAAAACAGTTCTGTCGCTTTGTGCCTCTCTCTCTCTCTCTCTCTCTCTCTCTCTCTCTCTCTCTCTCTCTCTCTCTCTCTCTCTCTCTTCTCGCTTGCTGGCGTTCCGCGTACTTTTTATTTCTGGTGTCCTCACATCGAACAACTATGCCTAGCATGCTGTTTGAGCTCTCCGTTCGCTTTTGTAAGGATGTTTCCTCGCTGTCATGGCCATTGTTCGGCGAGCGCGTCATTCTGGAACTCACATCTCGGGTTTGCAGGGACAAAAGCCGCGTGCCCTTGCTTAGGCCGACGGGACACCCTATACTCTTTTCATGGGCGGTGCCGAGAAATGGCAGCCCTTGCAGAGAGAACGCGCAGGAAAAATAAAGCGAAAGGAATTTTCCAACGAGTAGCGTTGCGTTACAACAGTGCAACAACAACAAAAAAAAAGATGACAGAGGATAGAACAGTAGCTGCACGAGACTGTTCTTGCGCAGGCATTCGCTTACTCTTTCAGGCGTTTGCGATACCGCCCCTGCTGCTTTTCCTGGTGATATAAATGATTGCTCGAATATTATAGCCTCCTTCGAGCTATTGGTGTCGCTTTCTTCTGATTCTTCATTTATTCACGCTCCAGGAGAAAAAGACAGGGAGACGCCAGAGATTCTTGTTCTCTCGCTGCGCGTGTCACGCGAGAAAGCAGATTTATCGCCCTCGCCCGAGCTTGGAGCGAAACGCTCTCGTCACTGCTACTTCCGTCCCGGCTATCGCGAACATAAATTGCACGCATTTTCCTCTAATCTGGCGATATTTGTTTCGACGTCCGACATCGTTCATAACGCCCAGTGTGGGCGAGTCGTATATCACCACTCGGGAACACCAATCCGGCTAACAGGAGTGAAGAACAAAAAAGAAAACGCAGGAAGTGCCATTTCAAGGAAAAAAAATGTTGCGATGGGAATAAAAGGCTTGCGAGTATAAAACGAGACAAACAAGACAAACGGCATTCCCAGAAGTGCACTTTTACTAGAGATTTATCATATAGATGCGCTTTCTTGAATGCCTTCCTGTGAGCCCGGCCGATTATTCTCTGATATTTTCACTCTTTCGATTGCCTCAGTGTGCTGGTATTTTGCCGCCGGTGAAAGTTTTGAGCGTAGAATGTCGTCAATGAGGGAGATATATGCAAATGAATTTTCAGGCAACAAAGGCTCTTAAGCCAAACACATGCACAAGTTACGGATCCCGTGCTCTACACTTCACCGATAACACGGAGCCTGAATGAGGCAAAACAAAACAAGCCGGCACCGCAATTTGGTCACAGTAGCTTTCAGGGGAACAAATTTTCACATTTAACCACCTCGCTGGTACTCTAGGTAATGGTGAGAGACGTTCAGATATCGATTTTCATTTCTTTTTCTTATTTTTTGCCGAGTCTGGAGATAAGCTCGGTTGCAGCAATATTTACGCGAGCAATTTATGCGTTAATGTTACGCGAGGTGCCTTGATATATCACGGCTCTTGCGCTTAAAATTGAAACTTCGCACTTTTACGAAGGTCACGGTGGTGATAGTGCGCCTGTAACTGTCGCCCAACCATTACGCGGGAACCTTGACTTGGCAATTCAAGCTGTCTACAACATTCGTGCATCTGCTCTTTATCTCCGTAATTTACGGCCTCTCGTAAATGGTCCAGCGATTTCCTTAGGGCGCTATGTCACGCACTTGCATCAAAAAAAGTCGGTACATCACGTCGCATGCTGTTTTCGTTAGAAATTAGAACAACACTGTGCTCTAACATCTGAGCCATTCATGCATGCGTCATCTCTCACAAAAGCTTTTGATGCGATCAGCATTTTTTGCCTATGTTTTCAGTTTTAAGTCTGTCCGTCCGTCCGTCCGTCCGTCCGTCTGTCCGTCCGTCCGTCCGTCCGTCCGTCCGTCTGTCTGTCTGTCTGTCTGTCTGTCTGTCCGTCCATCTTACGCCGACACAGTGGCTCAAGTTGTGTGATAGCTTGCGCAACGAGGTGTATCTCGTCATCGCAATACTGTCGCAGTCACTGCATCGTCGTCATTCCAGCTGTGTCATGCGACTCTTGTCAGGCCGTTGTCGTTGCACCGTCCTCATCACGCAGTCGTCACGCTAACGTTGTCATGCTGTCCTCATACGGTTCTCATGCCATGCCGCCTTTGAGTCGTCGACATACAGCCGTCGTCATGTATTCGTATCCATATCGTCGTCACGACCTTTCCATCGGCGTCATTCTAACTTCCACATTCGACTATCGCCATGCCATTGTCGCGAAGCTGTCGTCAAACTGTCATCTTACTATCGTCATCACTTTAGTATCTTCATTCAATTGTCGTAATTGCGTCGTCATATTACCGCCTTTGTCGACCCATCGACGTCGTTCCTCCTAAGACATTCTATTGTATTCGTGACAGCGTCATTAAATCGCGATTATGCCGCCGTTGTCATACCATCGTCGTCATTGTGTCGCTGTCAGTCCCTATCATGCATTCGTCGTCATTCCGTCGTCGTCATACCGTCGTGGTTGTGCCCTCATCGTCATGGGCGCTTCGTCATCCGTTTGTCGTCATACCATCGTCACTCATTCACCGCCAACCTATTGTAGTCATGTTGTCATTGTCATGCTGCCGTCGTTACACTTGTGTCATCCTTTAAGAACCCTCATTCCATTGCCGCATTGCCATCGTCGCCATACCACTTTGTTGTTCCATTGACGTCATTCCTTCTTCGTCATTCGATCGTTGTCGCTGCGCTGGCACCATGCAGTCGTCTTTAGCACGCCATCCCCATGGTCGATCTAGACAAGCGAGTGGTATAGAATATAGCCGAGGAAGAAGTCTCAGAATGATTAACTAAAACTGTTGCAGAAAGTGGTCTCGGAATGGCCACCGCACATATTAATTAAACATTGCCTAATAAACATAGTTTCTCGCTACATAGCTCGATTGATAATCGCATTATTGTCGACAGTCATCGTGAGATGAGTTATGCTGTGATATATTTTATGTTTTCGATATGTCCAGATTGCAAAACACGTGGTATTAACAAAAAAACTGGGTACACTTGCAACGTGCATAGCACCATAGGAATCGCAACAGTGTATCGGATTTGTAACGACAAGTTCCGGCACTTGAATTAATTATTGAGGGAGACATTTCTAAAGCCCGTGCTTTCTATGCATGCATTTTCCTGCATTATTTCTTTCTACGTCCCTGTACCCATTACAACACCATTATTAGTTTGTAGAAAAAAAGAAGCGCAAGAACGACTTCATGTGCGCAATCGTATAAGCCAGTAGAAAGCGGTTCAAGGATGCTGCGCCAAAAGTACCCTTTGGCGCGCATCTGGTCGATGAATTTCCACTCCATTCTAGGCTGTCATACGATGTGTTCTTATTGAAAACGAGAAGACATTTAAGCGATCAGTTATGCAGCCGGTAGGAGAGATATAGCGGCATTGTAATGTGCACATTATGTGATCGGCACTTTGTATGTAAAGGGGAGAAACATATCGGCATGATATGATCCCTGGACTTGTAATCGTGAAATATAGAGCCATATCTTCAAAGGAACTTAAACCACCCCTCGGGCTTGATGTAAAAACCCTTTCCACAGATCGCATACGCTGCTGTGAACAGCTCAGCCAAATTTTGCACCCCAGTGCAGCGCGCGGGGTTTGCATGAGGAGCGCAAAGTCATCTTTTTTTCTCAAACGCTCATTTTAGAACGCAGGCCTTTTCCTCACTCGTTTTGAGGCTGCAGACGACTGCCTTTTCACGTCGGCGGGAAGATTCCCGTAGAGCTCTACCCTGGCCGATAATTGACATCAATGAAGAAGCGCGTTCGGACAAGTGTGCTTATTCATCGTTACTGTGTAAGATAGTTCATGCAATGAACAAAACAGGCTGATGTCAGCAAAACATCTGCACTTCAACTTTCGATTAGAATAACGCACGTCAAGAAAGAAGCCAACTATCGTCTGTTCATACTCATCCGTGCCCGCCTACGAAGGAATAAAGCTTTGGCCGCACTGCTTATTGTTGTCGTAGCCTTCAGGTCTCGATCGCTAACTTGGATTAGTCTTGAACACTGAACTAGCCTCACCGACGCAAAACTTAATCCCGGACCACACGAACGCTATGCCTACAGCTCGTTGCGAGGAATAAGTCAGCTTCTATATAAGCTCACCCCGGCCACTCTTGGCTAGACGTGCAATGTATTGATCTCTTCATAGCGCCTCAAGATGCGCACTCTGGAGTTGCATACTGGCTGTACAGAGAAAAGCTGGTCAGCACCACGTATAGTACGGTCAGGCTATAAAACGCGAGTTTGCACTCCAGCCCTGCCGTGATTGCGCGTAGGCTATGGTGTCGGGCTGCTAAGCACGAGGTCTCAAGAGCGAATCCCGGCCACGGAGGCCGCATTTCAATGGGGGCGAAATGAGAAAGCACCCATGTAGCTAGATTAAGGTGCACGTTAAAGAACCCCAGGTGGTCCCAATTTCCGGAGTCCCCCACAACGGCATGCCTCATAATCCAGATCGTGATTTCGGCACGTAAAACCCTATAATTTAATTTAATTGCAGTTGCGCGTCGCTGCGTCTGTTTCGTAACATATAGCGGGGTCCCACGAGGAGCCCTTCAGTCGTAACGCCATAGGCAGGGCCTCGCCGTTCTAGCGCCTTTGGCGTTTCTCTCCGCTCCCTCGGCACGAATGGCGTTAAGGGCGAATGGGAAAGGTGGTTCAATGTGCCTTCACGACAAAGTAAACTAACTTGAAGAATCGCCCTATAAAGTACATACATGCACAAGTCCAAGCAACGTTCTGGTTACTGAGTGTGTTCAATATGCGAACAGTCTTTCAGCAGCCATTGGTATTGGCGGCTAAAGGACTGTTCGCGCGCGCACGCACGCACGCACGCACGCACGCACACGCACATACACACACACACACACACACACACACACACACACACACACACACACACACACACACACACACACACACACACACACACACACACACACACACACACACACACACACACACACACACACACACACACACACACACAAATTCCGTTGTTTCTGTGCTAACTGAGCATTAGAATTTTACGGACACACCTTCATCTGGCCCTCTCCTGCGCTCCGCCTGTCGCTTATCCGCAGGTAGTGGCAGTAGTGTAAACATCTTAAGTGAAATTGGCGTCAAAGTCTGCCTTCCATTTCATTATTTACAACACACAGGGGGATTTTCGTTTTGCTGCACCAAATTTTTTGAAGATTACATACGGTCGATAGTACAATTCCAACTCTTGGCCTGTATAACTCGATGAGCCGGTCATTGCTTCTAGGAGAAATCAAAATATTTCCTTGAATAATTAACGCATAATGGTAATTAACTCTTTAATTAATTTATTTACGCACCATATTTCTATCTACGGATTAGAGGCGCTCAGTTCGCACGGCGTATGCACTTGAAACAAATTATCTGGACAACACCAGTTTCGATATATTAATCTTTGAAGTTTTCGTCGAAGTGCATTGGTGTTCCAGTTACTTTTGTTCTTCAATGCATAAACAGCGTTTTCTTAAAAAAGTAAGTGAAACGTGAATGCATTTCTTCGGACACTACGAAAATTATTTCGGAACTGGTGCTGGTGAATTCGTTCCAAGTGGATATGCCGTAATAACTGAGCGCCAATACTTCGTAGATTGAAATATGGTGCGTAAATAAATTAATTAGAAAGTTAATTACCATTCCCCGTTAATTATTCAATCGGATATTTTTATTTCTCCTAGAAGTAAAGGCCGCCTCACCGAGTAATCAAGATGAAGGGATAAAGTGTGCTATCTACCATAGGCAATGTTTAAAAAATTTGGTACAGTAAAAAAAAAAAGACACGTTGTATAATCCAGGCCAGACTACATCATGCGTGAGAAGAGGAAACTACGGCGAGACTCACACACCCATGCTAGAAGGCCCCTTCTGATCACTGGGCGACATGTTGGACGCCTTACGCCTGTCTTAGACAGCTTAACTTGTAAAGAATAAGAGACCTGATTGCACGCCACGTTACCCTTTATCAGCAATATGGACGTACGAGGGCTACTACAGTTAAAGCACCACCCCGCTGTCGGTGCCTACCGCAAGGTCAGTCGCGCCTGAGTATCTGATTTCTTTCTTCGTATTTGCTTTACAATAACCACGGCATCCATTTAGACATCCACAGTTCTAGAGTGGATTCTCCGTTTATGCGACGAGTTTGGTTTCTCTTCCAAATGAAGAAGCGCCTGCTGGGCAACAAAATGGGAAATCGGAGCACATAACAATGCTCCGTAACAGGCAAGGCACGCAGGCGGGCCATCTTGTCTCTTCCATCAGAGCAGAGCGGGCGCTGTCGGTCCCCCGGGCGTTGTCTCGCGAGATCACAGCGCTTCCCGAGAACGACAAGGACGGGCGGAAGCAGCGGCACCGCGTTACTGGCCCTCGCGCGCGGCCGGGTAAGCGCTGCCGTCAGATCGGAAAGGAAAGCCACGATGGATGGTGACCGACGGCGCAGCGGCCGGCGCTGCTGCGGACGACAAAGTACTGAGCGCGAGGCATCCGGGCGAGCAGGGGATGAGATAAACGATACTCGGCTGCAGTTTTGTATTGCTTGCTTCCACATCTATCCCGCGGACAGAATCTTCTATTGCCGCATCTTCGGCATAGTTTCCTGCTGCTGCTGCTGCACCTCTTGCGGCCTCCTGGCTGAGTTGGGTATATATTCGGGCCAATTGCCGGCAATATTCGGAAGACGAAGCCGATGATGCTACGAGCGGGAGACGGGGGATAAAGCGAGGACCTGTTTTGCCCAACTATGGAATATCTGCCGAGAAACTCGCTTGTTTGCGCAGACGTCTGCCTCTCGATTTGAGTGCACTTCGCTGTTCCCTGCACGGACGTCGTTGATTAACGTCCTCTTGTAGTTGACCTAGCATATGAGACAAAAGGAAAAGTCTGTATATATAGACAAGAGGAAATGGGTGCTCGTGCTCGGTTCTGTCACTGGGAAAAAGAGCACAAAATCTAATTTGCCGCTGCTACGTATGCACTGGCAGCCGCGCCGTCACTGTATTTGCCTGAGCTTTTAGACGTGTGCGATCACTTGGGAAGGACAAGACGTCTTGCTTCATTTAGTTTCGAATAGGAAGTCCCGACGTACTCCCAAACCACAGTTAACCGAACAATATGTGGTCGCTTTATAAAAGACCAAGAAGTGAACGCATTGCAGGCAGCTTAGGTAAGGCTTAATTTGCCATAGGAATATTGATACACTCGAATTGCCCAGCAGAACGATTCAATATATGTGAAAAATTTTGCTTCAAATTAATTTTTCCGAGCGCGGTAGCTTGTTTTGTAGATGCGGGTAATTCTTTCACTCGCGATAAGGTGGCAGTAGGTTCGAGCTCAATGCGCTCCAATGCAATCGAAATTTTGACTCTATTGAAGTTGCACTTATCATTGTCTGTATAATACATTGAGACACCGAAATGGGTCAAGAAAATGTCAGAGAAGAGCGCAACACTATCTTTACAAATAAAACTCGCGTCAGAATTGTAAGTTTGTTTTCGTTCAGTGTTGGTTTCGCCTGTTATAGCTAAGTTGATCTGTCGTTTTGTTGTTGTTGTTATTTTGCTTTCTCGAACCAATCTTCTGCTTTGAATCAGCACAAATTCTGCAGCTAGTGCGGTACGGTACCTTTACCCCCGTATTCAGAAATGCATCTCAATTTCAAGCCCACACTTGGCTTGAAATAAATGATGCCTGGAGCGAACGCGCCCACACTCATTGAGTTTCCTTCGGTGCGTTCACGACAGGTGTCATTTAAATCAAGCCTTCAAGTTAAGATGCATTTCTGAATACGGGTGTTGCTCCTGCCTTAGTTTGTTCTCTTGGAATTAGAATATAGAGACATAGAATTGGGAATTAGGTGGTGGGGAGGGGGCGGCAAAGTTCGGCAGCTTGCAGTCACACGCGAAAAAAAAGTTCCATTCGGAAACGGCATTCTGAAAGTTTTTGAACAAATCTTAAAAAAAAAACACCGCGGAACTTGTCTCAACATTAATTACGTCGACGTTAATGCGAATAGCAATCCAGCAATGTAGCGAAAGACAATTGTGCTGAATTAAACGTTTATTAAGCACATGTAGTGGTAGTCGCGAGGCTTGCGTTTTTTCGGCTATGTCACATACTCCGCTATCGTCCCACTTTCCTGTGGCACTCGCTCGCCAAAGTCGCCCACGAGCATGCAGGCATGACGGAGCCTGTATGAAGCCGACGCTGTTATGAATGAACGGCAAGAAAGGAATGATATCGAAGAAACGACAAAGGCGTATAACGACGACGGCATGACGAAAATGAGATGCAAAATTTTAAGTTATGAAGATATATAACAGCGATGTTTGGAGACGGCGGCAAGTTGACAATGAGATGACGACGACTTTATGACGACAACCAGACATAGAAGCGCGAATGACGACGACGGTAAGACCAACGTTTTAAAATTTTTAAAAACGTTGGGTATGACAACGGATGCATGATAGCGTCTGCGTGGCGACGATGCAATGACGGCGATGACGTGACAACGGCGGCGTAATCACGATGGAATATGGACAGCACGATTACGATAGAATGACGACCAAAAATAACGTCGATATATAGACGAAGGTGGTGTAACGACAATGGCATGGCGACACTGAGATGAAGATACTGAAGTCATGACGACGGTGAAACGACAGCGTTACGATAATAGCATGACGACAATGGTGTGACGAAGAGTGCATGACGAGGGAGGCAGATGTCACAGTTACAATGATGACGACGGTACGACCACGATGGCATAGCGACGACGTTATAACAACAAAAGTTATGCAAACAAATGCAGACGTTGGAGTGACGACGATGTCATCACAATGGTATGAGAACAATGGGATGACGACGAGTGTATGATGTCAATGGCGGGACGATGTCTGCATAACAAAAGCTATATGACCGCGATCAAGTGATTACGACAGCATGACGAGGGTCGGATGACGAAGCTGGGTTGACGATGATGGTGCGACCACTACAGTGTTACGACGTTGGTTTGGCAATGGAGGCATGATAGCGATTGTCTGAGGATGACGGACTGACAAGAGCGGCATAATCACGATTGAATGACGATGGTTTGATTACAACACAAGAATGAAGATTGAGGTTGATGAAACGAGGAAGGCAGTATGAGGATAATAGGATGATACTGATGGGTGGTGAAAATGACAAAATGACAGAATGACGACAACTGTGTGACGACGATGGCGTGATGATGACGGCATGATGCGAGTCTTATGAAAAAGCTGGAATGACGGCGACACAACGACTACGACGGCACCATATCCCCGAACACATACAAAGTGGCCCAAGCTATTACGCAACTTGGAACAAAGGGCTGACGTACAAGGGGTGAGAAGATAGCATGGCGAGAGTCGGATCACCCAGCTGAAATGATGACAATTGATTGACCACAAAGGCATTACTATGGTGATTTGATAACTAATACATGACGACTGTATGACGACAATGGGGTGACGACGATGGCATGAGGAGTGTCAGATGACAAACCTGGAATGACAGTGATGCAACCACCACGACGCCATTACGACCTAGGCGTCGATGCCCGTACCTAGTCGTCGAAGCTATTGCACGACTTGGGTCACTCGGTCGAGAGTGAGCCAGCCAGCCAGCCAGCCAGCCAGCCAGCCAGCCAGCCAGCCAGCTACACTCAAAGAGGCTGAAGTAGGCAAATAATGATATTCGCATTAAAACTGGCTACGAGAGCGGAAGTGGAAGCCCTGTTTGTGAGATATTGTTGTTGGTGTCGTCGTCGTCGTCGTCGTTGCTGTTATTGGTGTTGGTGTCGTCGTCGTTGTCTTCGTTGTTATTAGGTTTGGAGGAGCGGAAAGAGATAGAAATCATAGAGATATATAGTAAGGAGAGGAAAGACAGGAAGGTCAATCCGACAAGCACTCGGTTTGCAATCCTTCACAGGGGCAAGGGAAAGGGGAATAAAAAGAGAAAAAGAGGAAGAAAGGGAAAGGGGCAGGCTCGCACCTGCCAGCAGAAGTGACTCAATTCCTGCCTGCTCTTCAGAAAGGAGTCTATATTAACATGGAAATGGAAGATTAAGGTACGAAGAGAAGAGGGATGAAAGAACGAGAAGTCAGATAACAATGAGAAAACTAAAGAGTATACTAGCAGAAACAGATGAAAGTAGGCAGGCGTTCGTTGCCCTAAATCAAAAAACGAAATGAAAAAGAACACTCGAAATGATCAGAGACACATGACGCATTGCCAACGTAAGCATGTCTTCCAGAAGAAACCTTATTGGAGCTACTAGGTTTGGTGTAGAGGCATGATTGGTTATACTGTTCGTTTGTATGTTTCTTCTTGTTTAAAGCGACTAGTGAGAGTAAATAAGTATTCAGCTGAAGTCGGTGCTGCAGTGCATTTGCTTCTCGGGGACGTCCCTGCGGGCTGTTCATTATTGCTCTCTTGCTGCCAGTAGTTCCAATGCATTGATGCCGTAAAAAAGTCCATGCCAACACGCACAATCTTACAGACCACATGAAGTGATATGCTCGTTCACATCAACAACTGGAGGGCGAAGGGGTGTATTCTTTAAGAGTCCATCTAGTGGACTGTTTATTGCGTCCGCCGCTGATCAGCTTGAGCTGTACGAGGGAGAAAGAGACCGCTTAGGTGCACCTGTCTCCTTCTCGCGTGTACTTCAGCCTAGTCATTGAACACTTCAGCAGCAGCCGAAATGGCCAATCCACCAGCTGGAAAATTACAGAGTACTTCCCTTGCTATCGACTTATCCGGTGTTCGTACGACAAATGCTTCATAACAGACCGAAAGAAAGCATTTTTGACGGGTAACAGCTGCGATTGAGGTACACCGGAAGGCTGCAATGAAAAAGTGAGAGACTAAAGAAAGGAGGCAGGCAGGGAGGCTAACCATAAGAGAAAATCCTTTTTGTTAGCCTGCACTGGGGAACCAGGGAGGTGATATAGAAACGAAGAAACTAAATGCTAATATAGAGAGCACAGATACTATCAAAGAACGTCACGATCACCGCACGCTATCACGTCGCAGGATCACCTTCCGCAAAAGTTACCTTTCAGAAAAGATCATCTTTCACAAAAGCTAGGCTACAGCCTCATGTGCAGGTCTGTTGCTCTTAAAAAAAAATTACCGACGATTACGTTACTTCCTAATGCGAAATTTGAGCGCAGCAAATAAGCTGTTTCACCTTTTCGATAGATTGAGGCAAAGAAATCGAGCAACACATGTATGCGCTATCACAGAATTTTTTTTTATTTTTCACACGTATTCCTTTAACAAAGACTCCACTAGGTAAGCTTCTGCTTCGGCGGCACGCACCTCTGGATTCTGACGGCGACGGCGCTGGGCCTCTGCTCTGGCAGCTCGTTTAGCAGCAGCAGCAGCAGCAGCAGACGGAGGACTTCCATCGGTCGTCTCGCTCATGGCTCAGAAGGAACTGGCAGATAATTTCGCAGTGGCGAACGGCAGCGGCAATTTCGGCTCGGGCGGTGCACATATACAGATCCGCCGCCACCGATCTGGCTCTCTGATTGCCACCGCACAGGGCGAACGGCAGCGGCAATTTCGGCTCGGGCGGTGCACATATACAGATCCGCCGCCACCGATCTGGCTCTCTGATTGCCACCGCACAGGGGTTGCATTGGAGGAGGAGCGAAGAAAGGAATTAAGTTCGAGCCGGCGGTTTGACAACCGGAGACTCGCAGGAAGAGGAGGGAGGGGGGCGGCGTGTACACCCAGCGGCAAACGATGGGGGCAGAAGCGCGCGCAGCAAGCGGACAACACGATTAAGGGAGGAGGGAAGAGATAGCAGCGACTGACTGATGCCGCTGACGCCGATAGTGAGTCAACCCCAGCTGCGGAGTTGGTTTCAGGGACAACGCCGCCGATGCCGACACAAACAATATGATACCCTCGCTTCCGCAGCGCTAAGAACCAGGTCTAGCCGTGGGAAGGTGGTCACGTATTCGTCGACGTGCCGGGGCCTACGTGAAATAACCGGCGCGTCGGCAACTGAAGAGCACCCTATCCGCCACACAAGAACAAGGGGGGGGGGGACCCTTTCCTCCTCTTTCTGCATGGCGGCGACGGTGTTCTATGCAGTCACGTTATCTTGACTCTCTAGCGGCGTCAGCGGCATCCAGCGGTATCAGTCGGTCGCTGCTAGCGCTGGGGGGATGAAAGGGGGGCGGAGCTGGTTACGATGCCGACGACAACGCCGACGACGACGCGAAACCCAGGCAGGGACGCCAAAGAGCTGCGCTCTAAAATTGGCTGAAGGCTTAGCTTGGTTAAGCCTGGAATTTCTCATTTGGCAGCAGCAGTGGCGGCGAACGGACACTCGTCTAATCGAGGATTTTCTACTGTCGTTACAGTGCGCAGTCGTCACATCGTGTTGAAGTTATCAGCTGCCCGGATCTCCACTACACCGCACACTGCACGTGTGCAGATTGGATTTCGAGCACAACAAGGCCCGCCCCACCTACTGATCCTGCTGCCGGTATCTGCTCACCGGAGATAGCCACGTCACGACAACGGAAGGGAAAGGCGCCACCGTCGTCTACAAATACGGGCGTCACTGCAATGACCTCCTCATTTGGCAGCAGCAGTGGCGGCGAACGGACACTCGTCTAATCGAGGATTTTCTACTGTCGTTACAGGTTGGTGATTGCCGTCCCTGTTTTAGTTAGCCGACTAAGGATAGTCTGCCACTGCTGCTGCCCGTTGTTTCAGTTTTTCTGTCTATATTGTTCACTTGTTACCGCATCACTTGAACCAACCTCCCTCGAGTACGCTCGTCAGAATGTCTAATTCTGTTTGTGATGAATGTGACGTGGCCATTAAGGCAAATGATGAGTATCTGCTTTGCTGCGAATGCTCGGGACATTTTCACATCAGTCACAATTGTTCGGGAATAACCAAGAAAAAATTTCGGTCCAATGATGTTGAATTTAGGAAGTCCTGGCGCTGCCCTTCGTGCCGCAGTAGTAAGGCCAGCTCCGCCGTTTCTAAGGGGCAGGATGCCTCGATCGCCACCATGCTCCTGGAAATTAACAAAAAACTTGATGAGCTGCTCCCACTCAAGCAAACTGTTAGTGTAATCGAGGCATCAGTAAAGCTGCTATCGGAAAAGTACGATGATGTCCTTGTGAACCTTGCCAAGCATGATGGCGAAATAAAGACGCTCGCTTCCAAAGTGACTAAAATTGAGGCATCGTGCGCAAGCATTGAAGTGCAGGCCTTCCGCGCCGCGGTTAACGACCTGGAATATCATAGTCGTAAGCTTAACCTCGAAATTCATGGCATCAAGCAAGAGAAAGACGAATCGCTCATGGACAAGCTAAACGTCATAGCGTCTAAACTGGAACTAGCTCCGCTAACTGAGGAAACTGTCTCCGCCATCCATAGACTAAAATCAAGAAACACGACCCCGGGCATAATCATTCGCTTTACTCGCCAGTCAACTAAAGACAAATGGCTTGCCAAAAAGAAACAGCTTCCAGGTATCGTGCCTGATGCATTCATGCTGGAAAATCTGACGACACAGGACCGAATGCTTCTGAAGACGGCGAAGGAATGGGCGCATGTCAATAAATTCCGCTTCGCATGGTACCGTAATGGCAAAGTACTCGTGAGGAAAGAAGAGGGTCAGAATGCTTGCCTAATAAAGTGCGCGGCAGACCTTGATAGGCTGGTCTTTTAGGTCCAAGCAACACACTTTTTCCTTCTTTCATATCATAATGGCATCCTTATGTGAACCTTATGTTTTTCCTTCCGAATTAAAGGCGTTCATAGGACCTGGGCACAAAGGATCTGTTCGTTGTATTCATGTAAACTGTCAGTCGGCGAAAAACAAAACAGCTGAACTTGACGCCATGTTTAGCAGCCTGGATCTGAAGTTTGATTTTATTATGCTGTCAGAGACGTGGTACCACCATAGCTCGTTTCCCTGGCAGCTCCCGAACTATGATTGTTTTATTCGATCCAGAACTGCTTCACGTGGCGGTGGTGTCTGCATGCTAGTGCGAAACAGCCTCAACGTGAAGTGTGTTGAGGAATTTTCTTGCGTCACTAATGATTATGAAGTGCTGTCAATCCTTCACGCGTGTACAATTTACTCTGTATTTTATCGTCCACCGAATGGAAATTCCGATTGTTTTTTGCTATTCCTTCAAAGGCTTCTTGAACACACTTCCGATTTCCAGTATAATATCATCATTGGTGGTGACTTTAATATTGATCTTTGTGTTAACACTGTCCTGAGGCGTGATTTTGAGCTATTGTTGCACTCTTTTGCCTGCCGTAATGTCATATGTTCCCCTACTAGAGTCGCTTCTGATACTTCAACATGCCTTGATTTGTTCATCACGAATTGCGGTCAGGCTGATATCAAATCTGGTGTTCTTTCATATCACATCAGCGACCACATGCCAATTTTTCTTAGCTGGAAACGTAAATCAAAAAATAAAAATAAATGTATTCCTATATTTCAAACCATCACCAGCGATAACCTTGACCGTTTTCGAGAAGAACTGTGTAAAGTTGACTGGAGTTGTGTTTATGATTCTCAATGTGCTGACACCGCGTATGAGCTGTTCATTGACACCTTTAGCATGTGCTATCAGAAACATTTTCCGTTCCGTCCACGAAAGCCTCGCGCTTCCCGAATTCGCAAACCGTGGGTCACGAATGACCTATTTATAAAAATTAAACAGAAAAATAGGCTCTTTAACCAGTTTATTATTTCCAAAGATCCTGGTGATTTGAAAACATTTAGGTCCTTCCGTAACCGGCTTACAAAACAGCTACGTACTGCTCGTACCTCATATTTTGAACATAACTTTTTAAGATGCCAAAATGATGGCCGTAAGATCTGGCATAAGTTAAACATATTAACAAACAGAGAACCGTATCATACACCCGAGATGCACATTGTCATTAACGGTGAGGAAATCTGTAGTGATGCGCTTCCTGGTTGTTTTAATGATCATTTCACCAGTACATGTCACCAAACTGCCAGCCTGAGTGCCTGTCAATTTATAGATACTCATTGCACGGAATCAATATTTTTGAACCCTACTAATGAACATGAAATAACACTGCTTTTCCGTAACCTGAGTAATAGTAGTGCCTGTGATGCTGATGGCCTGCAAATCAGGCCTGTCAGCTACGTGCTTGATATTATTTCACCTGTTCTTGCTCATATCTACAATATCTGTCTCTCACAAGGCCAATTCCCAAAAAGAATGCAGGTGGCAAAGGTGCTTCCGATTTTTAAAAAAGGTGATAAAACACTTATTTCGAACTACAGACCCATCTCCATACTTCCGATTTTTTCCAAAGGACTAGAGAAGATAATATTTTGTAGGTTATCCTGTTTTCTTGACAAACATAACTTATTAACCCCACATCAACACGCTTTCCGCAGGTTCATGTCGACTGAACTAGCACTCCTTAAGCAGAAAGAACTAATCCTTGGAAATTTTGAGGCACGTTTATTAACGTTAGGCGTTTTTGTCGACCTATCTAAAGCCTTCGATTCTATTGATCATAAACTTCTGGTTCATAAACTAACTTATTATGGCATCCGTGGCATTGCTCTCAGCTTACTTGAATCTTACTTGAATCACAGAAAGCAATTTGTGCATGTAAATGGATTATCATCCAGTGTCCTTCCTGTTCATGTGGGTGTCCCACAAGGAAGCATCTTAGGCCCTCTCTTGTTCAATATTTTCGTAAATGACTTTATTAACATTGATTCCGCCACAACGTACATTATGTATGCCGATGACACCACACTTCTTTTTTCATCCAAATGTCTGGATGACCTGGTCTTACGTGCTAACAGCGTGCTCTCGAAAGTACACCAGTGGTCCCTTGAAAATGGTCTCACAATCAACTCCGCAAAAACCAAAGCCTTGCTCTTTCATCCAAGAAATATGAATGTCGTGCTACCTGGAGATATTGTCCTTAACTCCAGTACTATTGAAGTTGTCCAATCAATCAAATGTCTGGGTGTTCACTTTGATCATGATATGACATGGCGCTCTCATGTAGATTTTCTCATAGGCAAACTGTCACAGGTATTGGGTGTTGTCTATTCCTTTAGATACCTCCCGCAATCCGTTAAATTGCTGATTTACAACTCACTTTTTTTCAGTCATCTAAATTACGGCTGCCTCGTATGGGGGACAACTTCAGCCACAAATATTCAAAAGCTGTTTGTTATCCAGAAGAAATTTCTTCGTGTCGTTTGTAATAAGCCTCGTGATTTTCATTCCGCTCCTCTTTTCAGCGCGCTTAAAACCCTTAAATTGCCTGCCCTAATAAACCTGCGCTTGTTGACAACCTACAGAAGATATGAGAAAAATATTGGTGCCCTCAGCTCTCTCGCTAATCTCACAAAACGGGAAGCCCCCTACACAACTCGAGCTCCTGAGACTTGGTGTGTTCCTCAACTTCGGACTAATTATGGCCAGCAAATGTTATGCTACTGGCTGCCCAGTCTACTCAATGATCTTACCAGATGCAATATCGATGTGTTGACTTGTTCCGCGAAAAATCTGCGTGATATGTTCCTCCAATCTTGACTGTGTACCGTTGTACTTAGTGATCTTTTGCCCTTAGTGCTTTTGCTCTTCTCTCTTTTCTTTTCTCTTTTTTTTTCCCCTTACCGTTTCCCACCTGCCCTGCTGCTGCCATTGTAAACGGAACCTGGGGCCAGTCAAGCTGCTTCTCCGCAGCTTTTTTCCCCTTGTTTTTCCGCCACAACCATGTACCTCCTTGCTTGTGGAAACAAAAAATAAATAAATAAATAAATAAAGATTGTGAAAGCAATACCCTTGGCTGCGCCTTGGTTCGGCTCACGGTGTGGACATGGTTGCCCTTTGTTAAACTTATGGCTATACATCATTCGACATAGCGCAAGGCAGCGCGGTGACCACTGCGAGGAGCCGAGCTGTAGCCCCATTTATCCTCCTAGCGTGACGTCACACCAGCGAGCGCCCTCTCTCGGTAGCGCCGCAGCAGCGGCGCGCTAGGCTTCGCCTCCACCATCGATGCCGCGAGCTGGGCCCCGTCTCTCGGTCTGGTGCGACGTCACACGGTCACGTGACGCACAGTGTGTAAGGAGGCGCCACGACCACCGATGGGCCGAAAGTGCGAGCAGTATTGCTTTCGCAATAAAAAAAAAAACTTCGCAAGCTCTGTAGGAAGTTTACGACGTGGAAATTGGAACAGCTGGTGTCACAAATCAGCGAAACCTGCCATAGCGCTTCTGAACGAGGACATGATATTGTAACCAACAGTTACAACAGCCGTTTCTACGAAAACCGATTTATGCTGGCGAACCTGTGCCCGTCAACAAAAACCGACTGAGCACTCAACCACAACAACAAAAGCGTCCCTCGAGCTTCGCTCCTTCGAACGTCGTTCTCCTCTTTGCCGCCTCCTGTCGCGTGCCAATCGTCCGATGCTCGCGCAGGAGCCGCCAGCCTGTCGCCTTGCGGTGCTTTGCTTGACGCTCGCGATGTGGCGGCTACGCAGTTGGGATATTTCGGTCGTCTTTTTCTTCTCGCAATGCTGGCGACATTAGCCCCCTCCGAAGAAGCATCGTCCCGATGCGTAGGAAAGTCCTAGAGAGGCCAACTGCTTTAGAAGGACAGTGGTCAGAGGATGGCCGGTGCTAGGCTTGATCGTATGTGCAACTTTTGTAAATCAATGTGTTTCGTAGTATGGCTTCATTCGTACTACGTGTACGACCTCTGGGCGAGTCATGCGTCGTGTGGAGCAGACTTGGCCTTCAGGAGTTACCTCGTAGTTTAAGGGACTTAACCGGTGAAGTACTTTGTAGGGGCCAAAGTAACGGCGCAGTAACTTCTCCGAAAGACCGGGCGTACGTATAGGCGTCCATACCCACACTTTGTCTCCGGGGTTGTACTGTACCTCTCTTCGCCCTAGGTTGTACCGGTTTAGGTCCACGTATTGCTGTTGTATGATACGGTGCCTTGCCAACTGCCGTGCTTCTTCTGCCGTTTCTATGTACTCACTAACGTCGGGGTCGTCTTCGGTGCTGTTGTCTATAGGTAACATCGCGTCTAGTGTCGTTGTTACTGTCCGACCGTAAACAAGTTCAAATGGCGTGAAATGTGTCGTTTCTTGTACTGCAGTATTATACGCAAAGGTGGCATATGGTAGAATACTGTCCCATGTCCGATGCTCGACGTCCACGTACATTGAGATCATGTCAGCGAGCGTTCGATTGAGCCGTTCAGTCAGGCCGTTTGTTTGTGGATGGTACGCTGTGGTTTTTCTATGAGCAGTATGTGTTAGTTTCATAACAGACTGCATCAAACGGGCCACAAAAGTTGTTCCTTTGTCTGTTATGAGTACCCGAGGTGCGCCATGTCGTAATACTATGTGTGTGACAATATCATATTTCAGTGGCTGCCGGGACATTGTGGCGTCATTGGTAATCACCTCGCCGATGACGCTGCCCGACACGCCCAGGCTGACGCATCGACACTCCTTATACCTTTACCGAGAGTCGACGCTGCAAAAGACCTTCGCAGTCTGGCTCGTGCCATCACGTTAAGTTACTGGCATGCACCGCAGAACTCTAACTGTCATTTATACAGCCTCGACCCATCACTGAAACTTAAAATACCAGTGAACCTTTCATGACCTAACGCAACACTGCTGTGTCGGCTGTGGGTAGGAGTAGCATTCACCAACTCCTACAGAGCTATCGTATTGAAAGGCGGACTCATCAATGTGCACTAAGTGCAAGTGTGAAGAGGCCATCAGTCATCTTCTGTGCCACTGTTCTCGCTTAGATAATCAACGTGAGACTCTCCAGTGTGCCTTGAATAGACTGGATGCCAGGCCATTTACGGAAGCGAAGATCTTGGGAGCCTGGCCTCACAGTTCATTAGCCCAGAAAGCAGTTCGAGCGCTTTTTCACTACCTGAAGGCAACAGACTTGAGTGCCCGACTATAGAAATCGTACATCTAAGTTCTCTCTCTCTCTCTCTCTCTCTCTTTCACTCCCCATTCCCCTCCTCACATCTAGGGCCGCAAACTAGACTCAGTCTGGTTAACCTCCCTGCCTTTCCTTCTTCCCTTCTCTCTCTGTTGCTCTTAGAAACGGTAGCAGCGTTTTCGTTGTCCTCTACTGCGATGGTTTATAAGCTAGGCATTTTAAAATTCTTTGCTCTTATAACGGTGCGTGGTCCAAGTAAACCAGAGTAGGTCTCAATAGTTACGAGCGGGCCACATATGGCTAAGTGCGCACCGTGTGCTTCGGCCCAGAGGCAATAGCCAACTTCATTATCGTGATTTCGAATGCACATGGTAAAGTCCCCGAGGAAATAAAGAAAAAGAACAGAAAAATTATAAACGTTTACTCACCGGTGGTAGTGCAAATCGAAACAACGCTGCAGTACACCCAGCTGTAGACATTCGATCGCACGCGCGGAATAAGCGTCCCTTGACCTCAGCCTTCTCCCTCCGCTCATCTTTCTCGCCGCTCCTTTTCTGTTTGGAAACGTCTCCATTAACTCCGTACTTAGTCTGATTTTGTTCAGCCCATTGCAATTACGGCCTGTTCAGCCGAGGAGCGTGCTTATCGGTACACACGGGTGCGGTAACCTTGGACATCTCTGCGTGGGTTGCTGCAGCACGGAAGGAAGATTCTTTCGGCGCATCTTGATCTTCACGATATAGGCATGTTGCGTGCCCCTCTGTTTCTTCATATCTTCGCCATTTAGTTTTCTCTTATTTTTCGTATAAGCATTCCTCAGGCATCCGGATTTATTCAGCCGGGTAGAAGCATGGTCATGGATCACAGAACACGAGGCAATAAAACTTTGTCACAACTAGGGCATTGGATGCCCCCAATAAATCGCAGTTTCGCCGAAAGGCGAAGCAGCGAGAGCGATAGCAAATTGGTAGATAGCTATATGAAGTAAGGATAGTAGTTTTATCGGCCGTATAAACTTGTAAACATTTTCTTACTAACTAAATTGACAACGGTATTATGTGTAAGCACGACTGAACGAGGACGCAGAAACAGACGCACAGAGACAGCGCTGTCTCTTTTATTCTACATCCTTGTTCAGTCGCGTTTACACATTCTATTATAGATTCAAACCAACTGACCCGTCACCGTGTTTTAACTAAATCAACCAGCACGGTGTCACGCGCGCACAGGCAAACATGAACACATCTCACTCGATGAGCGTGGAAACTCGCCGTCTAAATGCTGGAGTGAGGCATCACGGCCGCACCAGCGATCGAGTTGACCCTCGTGAATCTCTCGCTTTAACTCGAACGAACGTCGAAAGCACAGCGGATATGAAGCTACCGGAACTTTAATCACTATGCGCACTCTGCAAACAACGCATATCCCTTTGAAGATGAGGCTCGCGCGGGCGCGCACTTCGGCCACCTCGCAGGTCGCTTTCAATACACGACGCCCGCCCGGCCCTGCTGTAAGCAACAGCCGCCTGACAGCCGCCGGGGAAGAACCCCCACCCCCTCTCTCCCGCCCTCCTTCGTTTCGGCCCCGTGCTTCGCGCGCGAAATGAGAGGGAGCGCTTCCGGCCCGCCTTAGTCGCTGGCGCTCGCGAGATTGAGCCGCGTTCGACGGCTCACCCTCGCAAGCCTTCATTCTCGCGCGTAAACCATACGGCGCGTGGCTACGATTTTATAACCCTCGGACTTTATGCGGAACCTCACGGCGATGGCGAGGCCGACGCCGACGGCAGAAATGCGCCTGTAATGTCCATATCGCAAGAAAAGAAGTTGAGTATGCTGATCTAGCTCCTCTGAAGCATTTGCGGTTTTTGCGGCTTGAACGAAATCGAAAATATCCCTTGGCAGCTTTCCATATAAAAAGGATGAATTTCCGTTGAGAAATCTGAGATGAAAATATGCAAGCTGTCGAAAGAACTGTAGTATGCCGATTGCATAGATGAATCTCGATTATATGCGCATACTTAACGTTTCTACAAACCAGCAGTGTACCAGTTTTATAGAAAGCCAAGCGTCATATTTTCTTACCTGCGTATTATGTTGAGGTTCATTTTTGTTGTTGCGGGAAATATTTGGTGCCATGAAAACGGACACATACCGTAGCCACGTTAAGGGTTCTAAACTGACTGTTTCATAGCAGTCCACATGCTTAAACAGGAACAAATGGTCGAATGAGGGAAAGAATGTTGAGTGAAGTGTTCGACATATAATAAATGAGCGGCAAAGAAGTTAGGAATTCAGTCATTTGATACCTTCTGGAAAATGAAAGAATAGCGAAACAGCGAAAAAAGGGGAAAATGCGAGAGTAGACAAACACAACGACAAGGTCCACAACCGAGGAATAAAGGAAGGTAAGGAGACATGGGGTGAAGTATCCAATGTGGCAGGAGCGAGCTGCAGAGAAAGTGTATTGAACTTCGTCGAATTTTTGTGCTTTTCATCTCAAGTTTCAGAATGGCCCAACCGCGGCCCAAGTCAACGCGTTTCTTCTCTCCACACGCCGGCAAACAGAGTAACATGAATGTGGATGCACGCTTGCGATTAAGAACAGCACGGACTTTCCGGAAGATTGTCGCATAAGCTGTTTAATAAGCAGTGCCCCAGAACGGAAAACAATCACCTGTAACTTGTGGCCGAACGAATACATATTCGTTCATCATTGGGATGAGCGAAACTTTGCCGTATGAAAGCTGTGGTTATGAGTAGTATATCGAATATGTTCTCTGCATTCGCCCCCTCTATGATCTATGAGGCCCAGCACCTCCTACTCCGCACCACGTTAGATCAGCCAGATTCAAAAATATTCTCTGTGGCAAAAATACTTAGACCATAGCCACATGCGCAACAGGCACGTTATGCAATACAATGTGTTAGTGTACTTCTTGAAATTGACAGAATTTGGTAAGCATGCCCGTGCACGGCTCATTGGGTGCGCGTTAAGGAACCCCAGGTTGTCGAAATTAAATCTGAGTCTCCCACTAAGACCTCTCTCATAATCATATCTTGGTTTCGGTACCTGAAACCTCAGAGTGAAATTTTTAACTTAAGTGAGCGACGGAATTTTTCAAGTGGAACTGCAAACGAAGCTGCACACTTTCTTTTCATCCGCGAACCTCCTTGCCTCCGCTGTGAATAGAGAACCAGATGCGAGTCTGGTTGGACTTCTTGCCTTTTCTTCGCCTCTCTCTTTGTCTCTCTCCTCTCTCATAAATAGACTTCCCTAATTCGCGTCCGTTGCCGCAGCCACCAGTTAAGATAGCGATAGCCGCGATAACGAGACAAGGGCTGCGTCACTGGGTGGTTACAGGCGTGTCTTGCGTATGCTGGAGGCTCTGGGTCATGCGGGCTCCTGGTTTATCTCCGAATATCTTCGGAAAAAGCGGCATAAGTAATTACAAGCCCCACCCAATAGCCAGTATACTGTCGACCCAAGTTACTGCAGAGGCTGATGCGCCTTTCACTATACATGTGCGCTTTGAAAGTGTGCGCTCCGTTGGACCATGTACATGTTCTGTGCGTATGGATAACGTCATAGAAACTTGGAAACACGGCCGAACTCTACAAGCTGATATATCTTCCTGAGATCAAGATACATCCCAGTTATAGGATCCCTGTTCAAGTTGGTTATTGTATTACCAAGGTAAAAAAAAAACAATTTCTGTTGAAATACCAACTTTGCATTCCGAAAGAAACATCTCCGCTTACCTGGACAAGGTAACCATGTCCTAATGTGTGCTACGTTAAATACCACCTGGCGTACCCGTATGCAACACATAAAAGATATTTACCACCTCTACTTCCACCTCACCTAAAATAACCGATGAATACCTAAGCTGTGTGGCGAGTTTGGGTGTTGATGCAGCATCTTGGAACGTTCATGTTAGCTAAACTAAACACACTAAACGCACGCTTTCTTTCGCCTTTGATGGCACGACCACGTAGATCAAATTAGTGGCCATTTTTCTTCGGAAAACGAGGCCAAAAGTATGACAAAAACCACTTTCACAAAGACTCACATGCGTGTGACTTCATATCCTGGTTGAAAGTATTGCGTTTTCCACGTTTCCGACTTAGGAATGTATTCGGAGCTACTTTTGAGATGCACTGAAGTGAATGTGCAATATAAATGTACCAGGGGCTTCAGGAGGAAATGCGTTAAAAAAAAACTATCTTTATAACGCAGAGCGTACCATGTATGCTACGGTGTTTTAATACAACAAAATTCTGATTGAAGCCAGGAACACATAACCAATATCGTATAGTATCGCTTTTTTTTTGGTATACCGAAGAAAGTTTTCAGTCGCAAATAGCTCATCAAACCAATTACTTATTGAATTACAGTACTTGCTAGTTTTTAACTCAGATAACATAAACTCATTTTGTACAATTGTATTTTCCTTGTACAGCAATAAAGCTGAAAACGTTGCTCTATTTTCCTATGATGTGGAACCCTATTTGGGCATTACAAGATTAAAAACAAAGCCTCATTGATTTTGACTTCAGGAAGGAGCTACATTCTAGCAGTACGCAGAAGTTATACAGGAAGAAATATATGAACTTAACAAATCACCGCGATGCGCTACGAGACTGCTACCAACTGAATGTTGTTCGCTGTCCTTTTGAATTACTGCAAGTGTTTTACTATTACTTCGGATCACTAATTAGTTTCAATTAAAACGCCAATTTTAATGCATTGATTTAAACGCAAAGTATTCAGCGGGAAAGTTGCAGAGCCTACTGAGAAATATCTATAACTATTTTTTTCTTCCTGCGGATAGATGCCCTGGTTTTAATTTTTAGGGGCTGCAAGACGCTCCGCTACGCCAGATTCGAAAGAGTACCCTGTGACTAGGCGCTTTTCCCGCAGTGACATTAGTGCTCTAAAACACGCTACAAGCGAATGATCGATGTTGCACGCAGACCGAGCGTCATGAATAAGTTGGCCATGCGCCGCCAAGACCCCCTCGCCTCTTGCAAAAACGTTGGCATGGCTTCAAAAAATTCGCATTAGCTATTTATTCTACATTTTGTGGCTTTGTTTATTTGATTTCTTC
Source organism: Dermacentor variabilis (assembly GCF_050947875.1). Taxonomy (NCBI): domain Eukaryota; kingdom Metazoa; phylum Arthropoda; class Arachnida; order Ixodida; family Ixodidae; genus Dermacentor; species Dermacentor variabilis. The sequence goes on along the minus strand of NC_134571.1, from coordinate 76,494,891 downwards.
AACAAGCGAGATGTCTCTGAAAAAGTGGATGCCACGACCCCTCCCTGTTTTCAACCTATCCGCGTTGCTTAAGGCCCATTGATGTGGCCGGTCAGCATGCAGCGTTAGTCATTCCTTGGTAGCATGTTTGAGGGCACTAATGCCGTTGCACACAAACGCCGGTAACATGGTACATGTTTAAATCTCACGCGCTTTCGTCGTAGCCCGGAAAATTTAAACCACGGCAACTATCTCCACCGAAAGAAATGATTTAAATAGTACTCAATAGGCACCTACCACTGCTCCAATGAAGATTATTCGCGTAATGCAATACTTTAAATCTATTTAATTACATATTGTTAATTCATGATCTAAGCTCGCGGCCAGAAATACGGCAGGGAATAACTGCTTCTGAAATAACCTCCGCTGTGTGAACTTCCTACACTAAAGACAGAAAAGGGCCCTACCGCTCAGCGCTACCTGGCTTGTTCAAAATGGAACTGCATTTGCGTAAGCATGTCGTCAAAGTAGACCCGAAAAAAAAACTAACAAGTGTCTGTGTTTGACTCGCAGAGTATTGTATTTGCTAGATGTATCCCAACAAGAATGGCACATTATAGGGGAACGCGCCGGAAAGTACGAACTGAGCCGCAGTAAACGAACAAAGTGGAAATCGTGAGCCATTCCACTCTGTGAAGGTGGGATGACCAATGGTGCTGCGTAGCTTACAACACAGATGCTTTCTTTTCATATACATTCGCGTGGACGACGGGATTGTAGCCCCGAGGAGCAGGAGAAAAGTAGACACACGTGGCGTTTCGACGGGACCGTCACCACGCCAGAGCGGAAGGAAAGGAAACTAGATGTGCAAACGCTTGGAACGCCAACAAAGAGAGGGCAGTGCGAACGTAGACATGGCAGACGTGGGTCGCACAGCGGCAAACCTTCGGGTAACCTTTATTAACGCGATAGCGTTAAGGAGCTCGTGTCGCAGAAAAGCCGGTGTCGTCGGCGTCGGTGTCGGTGTCGGCGTCCGCGGCGTTGGCCGTGAGCGATAAATCACGGCAGGCACTTCATAAATAAAAAGCAACTTCCAAGATGGGCTGGGTGGGAATCGAACCAGGGTCTCCGGAGTGGGAGACGGAGACGTTACCACTGAGCCACGAGTTCTTTTTTTCTTTCTTTATTTTATCTTCCTAACAGTCTACTGAGCTTGAAAATGGTGCCTATGGATAACTAATATAATCAAAATGCATATAGTGATGAGACGTATCAGCTTTTGCATAGGATCAAACGATTTTGCATCAAATTCGGGACCTGGGTTTTTGCACATGCAGAACCAAAATGCACGGAACACTAGCCATAAACAGCTTCGCTGTAAAACTGCGGAAACAACTTACCATTGCTTCAGCGAGAAATGTCCCGTTGTAGTATGTTTGTCTATTCGTGGCGTCTGCAATACTGCTTAGGTGGGTTATCTGACTAAGCCGGAACCATTGAGCCATCCACGCACAACACGTCTTTTGTGATGCGCAGCAGCACATTACTCTTTCGTTTTGTCTTCTGACAAGCAGCGAGTCTTTAAAAGATAGAAATAAACATTTCCCATTACGACATGACCCGCCGTGGTTGCTCAGTGGCTATGGTGTTGGGCTGCTGAGCACGAGATCGCGGGATCGAATCCCGGCCACGGCGTGCGCATTTCGATGGCGGCGAAATGCGAAAAACACCCGTGTACTTAGATTTAGGTGCACATTAAGAACCCCATGTGGTTGAAAATTTCAGAGCCCTTCACTACGGCGTGCCTCATAATCAGAAAGTGGTTCTGGCACGTTAAACCCCATAATTCATTTCATTACGGCATATCTATTACGACTCTATACTGCACTTGACACGACAATATTGATACTCTGGCCCTTGGGGCTAACTAGAAGGCACGTATTATTTAGTTCTGCGCCAGTACGCAACCGTGTTTTGTGAAAACTCAGCCATGACAAAAAAAGAAAAAAAGAGAAAGCGCCAGAAACCAAGCCTATAACCTTCCAATGTCGTAAAATTCGGCTACCGCACGAGAGCGGGGCTGAGCCCGTGCAACAAACAACGCGGATATGCGGGAGCCGATGCCGGCAGCAAATGCTTAATCAGAGAAAACGAAATTGGCCGAGGAGAGCTTGCACGAGATTGTTGAGTACTGCACATTCGTCTGCAGGGAAGCTTCTGTCGTGTTTCCTCGCGAACGACGCTGACGGAAACGTTATATATCACAGCACGGCGCAGCCCCGAGTCGCTCAGAACGTCAAGTCGCGCAGTCTCTTGAACGTTCTCTCGTAGAGGGGACCGCTTCCGCAAAATTCCCCGCCCATGGTCTCCGCCTCCGTGCGACGCTTAGTATCGAATGGTCGGGAGCCGGAGCGTAAAATTATGCAGTTTATGCTGGAAGCGCTTTTCCGCCGACGAGTGTCTGGAAAGGACGGCCGGTGTGCATCACATATACGTCTGCGTGGTGCGCGAGCGCCGTTAGCACGCGCGAAAGGGCTGCGTTGTTTCCGCGTCTCGCCAGCCGTCTAGGCTGCGCGCTGCGTGGTCTCGCAGTGAGGAACTTCGTTATCGCGTCCTCCATTTATCTTGCGCGAAAAACCGAGAGTGGCTGCACGATAGTGTGGCCGCGTCGGTGATACAAATTTAGCCGAAGCTCAGTCGGGGGTTGCTTGTTTCAGCGCGGCATTCGTTGTTATAAATTTTGGAAAACTTCTGATCTCATTCGCATCACCGAGAGCCGGAGAGCGCAAAAGCGTATTGGAAGTAATTTCCAGTTTGGCGGGAATGTATGTCGCGGGGAGTAGGGTGGGAAGCTACGCCGCTGAGGCAGCCATATTTTAAACCAACCATGGCTCGCTTTTTCCTCTGATGTCAAGATTAATGGCCCCCTCAGCTGCAGCAGCAGCAGGCATCACGTGACGGACGCTCGCGGAGCTGTGAGCTCCATATTTGCTCTATATGTTTTTAAGGTACCCTTTTATTTACATATGAGTTGGCTGGTTTCGTAGACTTAGTCCGCTTGTCTAGTTTGCTGCACTTTGGTGCTTTTGCTTGCTCAACTGCGCTTCTGGGCGAAGTGGCTTTAGATTGCGCACGTTCGTACCTGACGTCTCTTTAAAGTAGGTCAACCTAGAGACTGTGAAAGGAATTTGTGTTTGATGTTGTAGCCTATATGGCAGCGCAACATGGACTGTTGCATAACATCAAGCCTCCTTGCGCATGCGTAAAATTAGGAAGAGGAGGAGATGGAGGAATCGCTGGAGGGATTTAAGTGTTAGCTAAAAGTACGCGCGGGGTGAGAAAACTGAAGTTGTAGACGTGGGACCGAGAAATGCGATTAAAGATATACTGAGCCATTTCACTGCGAATTGATTATAGATTACTATGTCACTTGTTTGTAGCCTTTCAGCAGTCCTGCAAAATCATAGCCAATTGTTTGACTAATATAATGAGCTTCATGTCACATGTAAATTTGAAGAGCTGGTGCCACGGAGGGGCGGTGACGGAGAATGTTCTGCAATTGTCCACCTAGTGCACGGGTCATTTTTGTCTGCTGCTGAACTGTTGATTGGCTGGTGGCCTTTGTCTCCTTCGGGCGTGTACCCTTGCCCAGCCAATCAGAATTTGAGTACTACACAAAATTAACATATGTACTAGGCGTACACTTACAGAATACGGGGGGGTAGTCTGTATGTGCTCTCTAAATTTGCATGCTGTAGGCTATAGGCAGATACCTGTTACTTATATAAGCGTAATAGAGATGGCAGTAGCCTACACAGTGTTGGAATACACGCAGCACTGTAGATGGCAGTGAATTATTTTGCGACTTACTAAATACTTCGACAGGGTGAGCTGTCTTCAAAAGGGACACAAAATTTGCGCTTTACTATTGTTGAATAATTATTAAATGTAGGTTTGTGGCAAGCGGGACTTCTTAAAATGTTTTCCTTTTTTTTTGTTTATATGCAGAACCATGGGAAGGCGGGCTACGTCGGAGCCGGCTAAGCCGAAATACCAGATTTGTTACGCAAAAAAAAAAGAAATAAGAAAAATTCAAAGAAGGTGACACATGCACCAAAACAAGCGCACAAAGATTGTCTCTGCGACAGGCCCCAGCAGCAAAAGAACAGTCCAGTCATTATAAAATGATCACAGGAGTGAAGAATTCCGCATGAGCCTCTCCATATACGTGTGTATACATACAAGGACAACACTACCGCGAGATCAGCTCGGTAAAAAAGAACCACAATGTAGAAGACAACATCGCAATATCACTTATGTGCTGTCCATAATATTATTCCCCACTGAAAGATCAGGAAAGGCACTTAAAGCACGCCTCTGCTTATCAGGACGTAACCACGGTCCAAGCACTTTGCTTAATGGAAGAGGACGTCTGTAAACGGTTTCATAACGCTAACGCAGGAGAACGCGCTGTTCGTAAGATTGAGTACATATTGGGATACGCTCCGCTGAGGCGTTGGCGTTATGCCAATAACTACAATGTGGGGGCGTTCACATTTTGATGCGACACAAAACGTGAGGCATGTAGGCTACATCTAGGCGTGAAGATGGAGAAACGTGTTGAACGTGCGGTCAATCTCTTGGTTGAGTTAAAACTGCAGGAATGGGATAATTAGATATAAGAGCGAAGATTTTGCATTTCCTTCAAATCGTATGTGTTTGCAAAGTATGTGCCCCAGAGCGTGAAGAATACTCTTGGCGTCTAATTCAGAGTGCTTCATGGGTGTCGGGGTACCTGATATGAGTGTTGTAGTAGCTAATCTGTCTCTCACCTCGTTTACCGAAATTCTAACTTGGCTTGGCGGCCACTGTAAATAGACTTCACGATCACCGAGAGAAGGAACGGTCAAATTTTTTATGATATCATGTTTCATAGGATCATATACATGAAAACGAAATTCCTTTGTCACTTCTAGGGCTCCTTTAGAGCAGGAATATAGCATCCAGTTCCGTCCGCTGCCACTTTCCGCAATAAATCTTGGAGCTTCTAATACTCCAACAAATGTTCTACTGTAGACGATGTCTTACTGCATAGTTGGCAACTTCTGTCTACTCGATATGCAGGAAGACGGAATGCGTCACTTTAGCTCTGATGTGATGTAGATCCGTCTGTGAGTACGAATGTGTCATCTTCATGAGAACGGTGTATTTACTGGAGCGTAGGAAGATTTGCTCCTATAATAGGCATCGCCAATTTCTTTTCAATTTCATATAAGGCGTGATGAACAGCCTCGTGTCTCATCGAAGGTACAATCCATGGTGACCTGATGGCAATCAGTATGATTGCGGTAAAACACTGGTCAATGGTAATAAAATGGAACTCGTCTGAAGAAAAAAGATGGCGTGGTCAAATGGCGCCCACTTCTGAGTCAGCACAGTGTGCGAGATATAGCTCACTGGGTCATGTATCGACACTTATAATTGCCCCCGAAAAAAAAAAAGGATCCGTGAGGGTGCGGTGTGAAGAGACGCGAAGACAGGGTTATTGAGCGAACCAAATAATTAGGACACACGGTCGGTTGCAATGGAAGAGGAGATTGTCAATTTTGAATTTCAATTTAACTTTATTTTCCTTTGAGAGGTCGGTGTCGGAACTAAGAGATGAGAAACCACTGTTAACCGTAACAATAGACACAGCGATCGTAAAAACACACAGACAGCGCATATACTCCCTCACAGACTTCCGCATATCTCGCCGAAAGCAATAATAGAACTCCTGGCCACCCGCCGTACTGGTTTAGTGGCGCGCGGCAGCGCTGATAATCACGAAGTCCCGGGTTAGATACCTGGCCGCTGCAGCTGCATTTCCGTGGTGACCAAATGAAAAAAAATATTGCGTACTTCGATTTAGGTGCATGGTAAAAACCATCAGGTGGTTAAACGTGCATCACGAGCAGATTCAAGCTTTGTGTTAGGGGCATAGAAAGACGACTAGAAAACCGTAAATTAGGTTGTGGTTTAGCTTAGCTTCCTAATGGGCAAGGGTGCAACAGAAGGTCCTTTGGTGTGTATGTGGATGACATAGTTCTATTCGCGGACAATCCCAGAGATTTACAGAGACTTGCGACTATGTGTGCCAGTGCAGTGGCAAATTTAGGTCTTAAGTTTAGCACAGAGAAATATACAGTTATGATCTTTAATGAAGTGACGAGAAATGAAATAAAATCGGACATCGTGCAGAAGTAGGGAGTTAACCAAAAGTCGGTAGGCCAGTTTACCTTGGAGGCCCAATGGAAAACCAAATATGAGGCTGTGCAGAGAGAGGCAGGTTGGGCTAATTTTGAAGTCAAAGAAGCGCTGAACAAAATTAGTTTTGAAGAAAGACTCAGGAACATGGATGAAAATAAATGGGTGGCTAAAGTACAGAAGTATCTGAACCTGAAAAGCGCGGACACAGAAGTGAGGCAGAGGTCATGAAAGCTGACAATCAGGTAAAGGGTAATCGAAAGTGTGAATACAAAAACTAGGAGCCATAAGAAAATGAGAGAAACAGATAATAAAATGAGTTCAAAGGCTAGAGACAAAGAAGACCATTAAGAATTACAAGAATGACAAGAAAGAATTCAGAAAGAAAAATTTATGCGGTAATACAAAAGACAGTGCCTTCCTATTTGAGGTCTGAGCTGGTTGCCTGAGGACACAAACATACCGGAGCAAATGAAAATCCTGAGATAACTCAGCACATCCTAATGGAATGCGAATGTATTCACCCAGCGAGACCCGTAGAAAACGTTCACCTTCCAGAAGCGCTTCGATATAAAGCGAATAGCAGCATTAACTTGTCAGCAGTCCAGATAAGCAAGATATGCTTACAGTATTGGCTAGACAAAAGCAAGGAAGAGAGTGATCGGATCGGATCAATTACAGGCATAGCTTTAGAGGTTTTGAGCTAGAGAAAAAGTTAGGGAGGCATAGAGAAAATACTAGACTGATAGATATCTATAGATTTCCGGATTAACTCAAGCAGGCTACGTGGCTTTTTGTCGCCGCCTCGTTTAGAAAGGGATGCCAATATATAATCATCATAATCATCATCATGGTGGTGGTTCTTGCACCTAAACGCTCCAGAATTTGTATTTAGTTAAAATTTGAAAACCCACAGTAATTGCAGCTAGTTTTCTTCGGTAATGTGCCAATGCTCATGAAAGTGAAATTGCGTTCTGTTGTAATACGCGATGATTTTCTGCCCGGCGTCTACTGCCGAACCACTTGGACTTGATCGGCAGCGGCTCGTTAAGTTGACGTCATTTACCGGAAATCTCGTTAAATCTTATATCCATGTTTCGTTTTCGAAGAATGGCAAAAATTTTCGAAGAAAGTTCCAAATTAGGAAGTAGCGCTTTTACTCTGTGTGATTTCTACTTTGCGGAAAATTTCGGTGCTTAAGAGCGAACGCAGTATGCAAAAGAGGTGGGAAAGATACAGTAAGGTCGCTTTGTTAGCGCCAATACGTTTTCATTTGCATAATGAACGCGCTGTTATAGATATAGATGAAGTGGGATACTCCACGTTCCGCTATAAAGTTGCTGCATGAAAGAAAAAAGAGAACTAAGTGATGTGGAAGTAGGGTAACGAAAGTCTAATAAAAATTCCGGACCGAAGACCGTTATCTTATTCGAATAGACAGGCGATAATGAATCTTAATTCTTTCCAGCAAGAAGGATTGCTTGAAGAAAGTAAATGAAATTTACTTAAGAGAAACACAACATTCTGTTTTTTGCTGCGTGGCATGGGTGAAAAAATAAGACAAAGCATATTCGAAATTTGGCTCTTGCCAGTTGAAATTGACGTATTGCTTAAGAAATTCTAGGACTTAGTGCATTTCTAAGCAAACGTCGTGACCATAATCCAACCTCTCAGAGCAGTCGTGTTGACTCCGTGGTCCTGAGCAGTTTCTAAGCTGCTTAATCTCACCGCACACTTAAACCTGTAAAAGTTGGAACTTGATCCCTTCAGTTTGAAGCGAGAAATGGATATCTATAATATATCACCTGCAAATTTTACTACCGCCTTTTGAAACTTGTTCAGTGGCCACACAGTGACGAAAATACACTAAAAAAGAAAACACAAACAAAATGTAGTTTTAAACTGATCGCAAGTAGGCCGAGCGTTCACAAAACATTGTCTATAGCATCATATAAGAGACTCAAAATGGATTACGCGACTCTGCAATCCTCTTAGCTTAAATCCACTCTAAATGCACTTAGGCTTGCTGCTCGACCGGAGTCAGTACCTTACTACCCACGCACCTGAGGGGGCTTTAGTGGCCGGATGAGTGGAGAGACGTGGCCCAGTTCTAACTTGCACTTCCACAACATTTTCTCCATGGCGCGCTTGCTAATGGGATTCGAGTTCTTTTGTCTGAAAACAGCAGCCACCCAAACCGAAGCGGCCGCGTTATAGGTGTTAGTCCAACCTCTTTTCCCGTGTTTCCATGGCGATGCGCATAAAATTTAGCTATAGATATGCTCGTATGCGTTCTCTTATTAAGTACACCAAGTGAAATGAACACAAGGTGGCTTTCCGTTTTTCTTTTAATTTTCGGTATTCCAGTACTCTCCTAATTTTGCACAGAGTACCGTTAGATGGATGTCGTTCCGCATAAAGTGGGCGTGTTTTTGGTGTGTCGCTAAACCTTGCATTTAGAAAGCATGCATTAGAACAGGGGCTTATCTGCTGCCGAACGTAAGATGGTTTTAGATCGCTCTCATCGCTGTTGCTGCGCTTTTGAAAAGAATGACATCGCTTTTGTGCCGTGTTTTGTCGTTCTTATCGGTATCCAAGGTAATTTAGCGTATGGATGTTCCCCAGAGACTGCTTTGATGTAAGAGGTCAATAAGAGCAGCTGAAGCGCTGGGAATTTTATTGAATGCACTTTTTACGCATCGTTGATGACGTCTCGACGACTGATCGTAACAAACAATCAGTCGCTCCCTGCGATGATTCGACAGCGTCATACGCAGGCAGCGGTTGTGGCCATTATAGACAGACTCACGACTCCGCTTGCTCTGTCTTACGTTTTCTTAAAATCGATTGTTCGAGAAAGTGCTGAGCATATATTTTTTTGCTCATACGTAGAGGGTGTCCCAACTATAATGCACCAAAATTGAGAAACAAAATTGAGAAATATGCAAATGCCACGTAGCTCGACAGAACCAAGGTAATGTTGTTTGCCGTCGTTTGGAGATACTCAGATTATTTCTTGCATTCCGCCTAAATAACTAATTAGTCTTAAATGATTAATTAACTATATTATAGTTAACTATAGTATAGCTAATTAACTATATTATAGCTAGATGAAAAGTGACAAAGAGAAAATTGTAGAGCAACATGAAAAACTGCCGATACAGATGTCTGTTAATTGCTCACTACGTACTACATAAAAGTATTTTTCCGAGCGTGAAGGAAGTCCCCGAATACACGCAAAGCGCCTCCAGCGGCCCGTCGAGCGGCAATTTTGCGTCTATTCGCACACACGCACTCCCGCAGAACCACGCACACAGGATGATCCAAGGCGCACAAAATGACATGACGAATACGGCCTCAAACCTTCACTATATTACTCTTCCATTCAAGATATTATTTTACCTTGCTCGATTGCACGCGGGAACATGATGGGCCGAAACCCAGATTGCAGAGCCCAAATCAAACCGCTGAAAGAGAAACAAAACAAAAACACAGCACTCATTTTGTGCGCCAGGATCAAGTAAAAACTCAGCGGGAAGAATGTTCTAAGTTAGTATTCTACACGTACTCATTTATTGTTTGCGTTTTCTCAAGTTTTCCACTATCTCATTGGACGTGTTCGGCCGTCGTGCTCACAGACCGTATTGCAGCGCGTGTGACGTTCTTTCTCGGGCCCGAACGCTTACCACCTTGCAACGCTTTAAAAATAATTAGAAGCGAGCGCTCCGCGATATGCTTATAAAAACAAGACGAGGTAAGTGCGCGGAAGAAGCGAGATACAGCTATTAGGATGAAAAATTATCTCAAAGGCACTTCTCAGTGGACTTAACAGATGTTTCCAAGAACCAACAAAGACGGCACCATAATTAATGACCGCGAAAGAAGGGCACTGAGAAACAAGTCCCTGAAAAAAAAATTTAGACGATAAATGAAAGACAGGATACGGCTACTTTCTGAATCGACAAAAATGATGGAGAAGTATACGCAGAACTTAATGAATTCGAGGAAAATATTGGAGTCGTTGTTTCATTGTTTATCATGTTGAAAGTGCAAGTGGAACAAGTTCACATGAAGCAACAAGGGACAAAGATTCGTTGTGGATCTGGAGGACCAGGCTGGCGTGTACCACGAGTCAAGCAGCCGAGGAAGATATTGTGCCATTAGTATGATAGCCTCGTCGCTCTCTTAGCACTATCCAATTATGCGACATATATTTCTGTTTCTCTTTTCGAAAAAAAACATTTGCTGCGAACGGCGGTTATGAGCTAAGCTTGATTGTTGCAAGTGTGAAATAGCGCGAGAAAACAGGAACAAGAAGAATACACGACAGCACACCATTGTTTTCACAACCTTCAAATCAATTCAAACCAACTCGCCTACCTCGCCATCTTGATTTTTTTAAACTGTATGCAAGGAGATGTCAGCGCCGGTTAGACGGCGCCGGCTACCCCTCGTCTCCTAATTGATAGATGCGCTAAAGATTTTGCAAGAGCTAATGGAGAAAGGTCTACACTAGCAACAGTTATAAAGTTCACTAAGACAAAACACAAGCAATTGTTTCTGATCAGTTCACTCGCGCTCGAGTGGTCATGTTGACGTAAGCATGTTGACGTCATGTTGACGTAAGCACGGCAGTCCTCGTTGGGGAAAAACACAGCGCATACAAGCACGCACCGAACCACGGGAACACGATAACATGAGCGAACACGTGAAACACGTAATGACGAAAACGTTAAAAAAAATCAATCACCTCGAGAAATAAAGCGTCGTGTTCAAAGTTACAATAAGAACATTTATTAACTTTTAGATATTTCCGAATATTTCCCGTTTTTCACATATAACACACCCTCAAGAAATAGTAAAGAAGTTAATCAACGAGTATTTGTTAATTAGTCCTTTTAAAGTAAATTAAGCAGCGGCCAAGAATCTCCGCCTCACCTAGGAAATCGTCTGCAAGAACACCACGTTCGCTACACTCATTACTTCGTTATAATACATCTGCACAGTCTAAAAAAAACATCCTGTATGTGTTCATCCGCCTTCTCATCAGCCTCCTACAATCTTGTACAAGAAGCATTTAGTACAGGCTGGGTCAAACCGAAGTCCGCGAATTTCTATTGAACGACTGGTTTTCATAGGCATGGTGGATTGTACTTAGGATCTGTCGCATACAGTGGGCAGTTTCCCGCACCATTTTTGAGCCAAGTTTCAAGGGACATGTGTGGCCTAACCTTGATTGTCGCGTATTTATTGCTACGTTGCAATAATATTTTTTTCTTTAATGCTTTGTTATCAGTTGGCGCTTGTTATCAGAGCGCTTAAACCACAGCATTTTGATATCTAGCACGTGTCTCTTTCATGAAATGATGTTACTGCTCCGAAACCTATCGAGGAGTGTGAATCAGTCAAGCTGGTTCTTTTTTAAGGGCTGTGAAAAAATTTTAGTGTATCGTTTACAGTCTTGAAAGTGGGACCGTAGTAGAGGGCTCCGCATCAGTTTTGACCACCTTGGTTTTCTTTGACGTGCACCCAAAGTACGGTGCACGAGCGCTTTTGCATCACGGCCCCAATAGATTGCGCCCGCTGTGGCAGGGATTGAACCCACGACCTCGCGCTCATCAGCGCACCGCCATTGTCATTGCGCCGATACGGAAGCCATGCCAAACGACCGACGCGTATTCGAGTTGTGCCAGGCAGATTATTGTCGTGCACGACTCGCGGGGCAACGTGCAGGAGCATTGAACTCCCCCGATAGTCTGCAAACAAAGCCCGGGGAGCGCGGACCCCGCTACTGTAACGCCTTTAGTGTGAGCACAAATATGTAATGTCGTGTTAAAATGTACGCCGAAATCGTTGATGTCACAGACTTTACACAATCGTAGATAATGTACCGAATCAGAAAAATAAACGCGTGCTACTTTGCGAGTGAAAGTCATGACGCTGGTTGTAGCAGCATTCAAGGTGAGGTCATAACTTTTGCATACTTAGAAAAAGCAAAAAAGGTCCAACTGCATGATGCGACAGCTATCAGGAATATGAATTTCGTTAAAAATATTGACGCTATCTGCATATAGAACAACCATCCAACAGAACGAAGAGATAGCAGCGGCATCAGTAGTTGCTAGGGACATTGAAGTAGGCGAACAGGGCGCCCTAGCATTGACCATACACACCTGCCAATGTAACATGCTGGTCATCGTCGTCACAGACTCGCAGACAGCCTGTCGCCATTTTCAGACAGGAAGAATTAGCGAGAACGCACTCAACATCACCAAGAACCAAGACATCCCTGAAACGTGCATTGTCTGGACCCCGAGACACGTATCCTTGGTGAAAAACCAAGCCACTCACTCCACCACCCGATGACATGTACGCCGGGCAACCCCCACCGGGACGTCGTCTACCGTCAGACCAAGACGAAATGATAGAAACTAAGTACTACAACATTCTAGAACATTCCAAGAACAACACGAGGGAATATCCACCACCACCACATCAAGCCTAACAGAGAAGAAGCCGTCATAGTAAGCTGACTCCAGATGGGCAATTACCTCCACGGCACTCTACTACACGCCTTGCACCACTCAACATCTGCAAGAGAGTGCCAATTCATCAACACCACACACCCTTTTTCATATGTTCTGGGAATGTAAAAAGAGGCCGCTGACAACATCTATAGCAACAGAACACTAGTGGGAAGCATAGCTGACAAGCCCGAAACTTGAGGACCAACTACAGTTGGTGAACAGGCCTAGGCTATCAGCACAGTGCCACGGCTACCTGAAATAGGGTGGCCGCCCACCATCAGCCATCAAGCCATCAATAGAGTGGTCTCAGAAATAAAGTTTATTCACTCACATCTGCATATAAAGGAAAGATGAATTCTGAATAGCGAAACATAACGTAATTATTAAATATTAAGATACAAGGAGGAGTCCTAATACTGATTCTTGAGGGACACCGCTAGTTGCCATGCGCAAAGATGTTTGGCCATTGACGTTAACGTGGCATGATCTATCAAGAAGATAACTGTGCAAGAGCTTGACAACTGACCAGTCAACAGCAAACTGTTTGCTTTACCAGAAACAGCGAGTGGCTGAATACACCAAAAGCTGTCCTTCGGTCACAGTAAGTGGTAACAACCTTTTTCACCTCGGCAGCACCGGTGCGGAGATCTGTGTCATGGAACGTGCGAGATTTGTGATAGTGGAGCGGCCGGATAAATATACATATTGACTCGTAAGCAATGAGTATTTCACAGTAAATAACATTATGCTGTGAAGTGAAAGCTCGAAAATTAGATATCAATCATAGAAAAAATAAATTAGGCGATAATTTGAGACATCGGTTTTAGAGCCATGCAATAATAATAATAATAATAATAATAATAATAATAATAATAATAATAATAATAATAATAATAATAATAATAATAATAATAATAATCGATTGCTTATTTAAAGTGACCAAGAACAACCATAAGGTATGAATGCTCAGACCCGCATACACTGCAAACAAAAACAAAAACGAGAAAAGTGCAGAGGAATAAAGTAAAAAATAATTAAACAAAAACCAATTTGAAAAGAAGACGGTACACACGAGGCACACGGTGTATAAAAAAAGGAGAAGGGAATACTACTACTACTAGTACTACTACTACTACTACTACTACTACTACTACTACTACTACTACTACTACTACTACTACTACTACTACTACTAATAATAATAATAATAATAATAATAATAATAATAATAATAATAATAATATGAAACAATTCTGTAAAAACAATCAACAGATGACCAGCTCTGAATGACGTGCTGCGAGGCGGGAGCGACTGGAAAAATGTAGGTGAAATCAGTGACTGAAAAATGCTGGAACACGAATAACAGTTTTTACAGTTAGTTTCGTTAGTTCGGTCCTAGAAATCACGCCGAAATCATAGGCAACGTGACTTGATCGTAAAGTAGGTGCGTATTTATTATTACAAAAAAAAGACAGAAATCTGGCAGCATGCCTTATTTGATTTGGACTGGGCCTTCTTTATCTTGATTTTATTGCTTGAACAAAGCTTCCGCATTCGAATCGCAGCGTCGCTAAGTGAAATAGATTTTCAGGGAATGGTTACATTTGTAGATAGATTAAAAGTATCTTTCTGCTCTTGAGTGCACAAATGGGTCTGCGCATGAAGACGTACGTGAGAAACTAGCTTCCATTTGTAAGCATCATGTTGTGGCCGAACGGTTCGCTAGAACAGCTCAGCCAGAGAAGCGCCTCGCATTGTGTGTGCTCTGTCAACATTACGAGTCATTAGCCCCTTCATATCAGAGAAGTTTAGCGCTGACTTGCGGGCCATAATGATTCCACACATTACGGAAATAGCCTGATAAGCGAGCCTAGGTTGTATCTACCACTACTGCTCTAAACGTGCTTCGTTGCGAGTAGTTAGCAGAGAAAGTAAAGAATGTATGCCAGCGACAGCCCCGATAACAGGAGCGTGTCAGATCGTTAGTATCCCTCTCAAGCGGATATTAGATGTTCATCTAAAGTGTTTAATTTGACGATATGACAGGCACGTGACTTTAGGTTCAGGCACAGACGCAAATAAAAATAAACAAAGCAACCAAAACTGGCCAGCGCCAGTTTTCGGAAGCCAATCTAGGGCAAAAGTTGATTCGCAGATGCACGTCAAAGTGTTGTAAGAAACTACTGTATTTCAATAGTCGCGTTTTGGTCGAAAAGCAAGGAATTGTGCAAAACGTAAAAGAAGCATCGGTATTTTAAAGATTACTTCCATTAGAAAAAAAAAGAAGAATAAACGGTGCTACTACATGAACCGAAGACGACTCCTAATACAGGAGTACACTCAAAGTCTTTTCTCGAGGCCTTGTGGAGTGCTTTGAGATTAGCAAAATGCGTACGAGTTGCAGATATTGATTTGGGTCTGTCATCAGTGACGGATAATGTCCGGGAATGCAGCCGTAGAGAGTGGTCTACTGAATACTTACAGAGAAAACATTAAAAAGGTAAGAACAGCCTATACATTTAAAGCAGCAAATATAGCGTCAACTCGACGGACGCAAGAGAGGTGATGCGTCAAAAACTCCATCTGGAGGAGCATGTGGCCTTACAACCTTCTCCATATGATCCATTAAAGAGCGCTCTCTTTCTCAAGACGAGTAATATAGTATAAGCCGTGAATAATAGTCGCGAACGTAGCGTTTGTTTCTTATTTTTTAAATAAATATTTACGTAGGAGAGATTGACATCACGCATTATGCCCGCTACTTCTCTCTTAGGCAAACAGTACTTAGCAAATCAACAGACGAGCAACCGAGACAATCATTACTTTTGAGAAATAGGCCGCATCAAACAAAGATGCGAACAAATGAGTTAGAAAATACAATAAAATGCAATTTAATGTTGCGACTCGCTAACGCACAGTTCGCATAAAGTTTAATTTAGCCAGTTGTATGTTACAACACACACATTTTCTCAGCAAGTAATGTCAGCCAAAATTACGTAGTAGTCACTTTCGTCTACATTTCAATGAAGCACAGTCTACACTCCAATATATATAAGGTTGCAGCATAGGTTGCGATAAGTTGAAGATCACGGGATGCTTCGCAGAGACCTTAAAATTCGGCGCACATAATTTATGCAGAATATGCTACATCACTGTGGCATTTATCCGCAATTCCTCACACTTCCTAAATTTCTTGTAAGGCTCTAACTGCACGTTGTTTCATTTCAGTTGTTGAATGTGGCCCCAATAGCTCTTTCTTCCTGTGAGAACGGCCGTTTGTCCAGAGTGCGTAATTCATCTTGTATTTTTTTTCCATGTGAGGCATGAGTACTGCAGGGCCAACAAGAGGTGCTCAATTTCTTCTTGGGATTCAGAGTAAGAGCAGATCGCACTTCTCGCTCGGCCTATGCTATGTAAAAATCCCCTCATGTACAAAAAGCCTAGATGTAATCTGTATTACCTATTTGACAGAGCGGTAGATATGTACCAAAATATTGAAGTGTATCTTTAGAGCAATCCAATCCAACACCGAGTTTCGACCAACCTTTTCAAACCAGCTAACTCTTGATTTTGTAGAATTGGCAGTTCCTGTAAACTGGTTTCTGTATCGCTTGGATAGAGTGGTATAGATATGTTTCATTTCCAGTGTGCGCCGCACATGCTAAACCGACAGCTATTATTTTGCATAGAATGTCCCAGCGACTAAGAATCAAATGAAATAAAATTTCATGGTGGAAGTTTGTTACCTTTGCATATATATTTGGTACTTCAGATATTAGAGCATGATTATATTTATTCATACTAGTCGAGTTAATTGAGACGCTTGAGAGTCACTCAAGGTGACCCACATGAATGGGTGTGATTGTGAGCGTATGGAGGTAAAAGTGTACACTATGGTGTAAAGTTCTGCTGTCGCAAAAGTTGTGGCTCTTGACAATTTGAACATTCTTTGTTCTGTCGGTGAGGGTATGTAGAATGCGGATGTTGAACTTTCGCGTTGACGGGGGGCCATCTGCGTAAATGCTGGTTTGAAAAGGTTGGTGGAAACTCGGTGTTAGATTGGATTGATCTAAAGATACACTTCAATATTTTGGTACATATCTACCGCTCTGTCAAATAGGTAATACAGATTACATCTAGGTTTTGTGTACATGAGGTGATTTTTACATAGCATAGGCCGAGCGAGAAGTGCGGTCTGCTCTTACTCTGCATCTTCCCAGGTATAATAGATTTGACAATGCGGTAATTGTTTCATAGTTCTTTCTGGGAGGTCCCATTTAGGAGAGATTCCCGGCACTTTGATTGAAACCTCTGGTATTGATAGCAGCCGTGGAGGGTGCTCAGCTTCTACTGCCCAAAACGTATTCTCTTGGACAGTGCTTCCAGAATGTTGTATATAGCAGCGCGTACGTGGGCGTCATTTCTGTGATTTAATGCATGAAAAAGCACATTATCATGATGCGTCGCCAGGCGAAAATAATGGCGGCACGTCTCCATAAGTATAACTGCCCGAAGGGAAAATCGGCGTGACTATGCAATTACTAAAGCCCCTGCCATTGTGCGTGGTACTCCGAGGCATAAACGCGGTATTCTGGTCAGGATGCGGTCAAAACCTTCCTCCGAGGAGCGGGGTAGTCTGTGAATGACAGGGGCAAAATACGCCATTGTTTTGCTTTACGACTGCACAGCTCACGCCTGTGTAAAGTTTGCACCGTCGATTTTTCTGTATTTGTTCTGTTAACTCTGCGTGTACTATTTTAGCATGAAGCATCTTGCGGAAGAGTAAGTTCCGCTTCGAGTTATACGCAATCTGAGATTATAAAAATGAAAGCAGGCGCTTCGCAAGAGAAGTCAGCACAAAGCACACCGCAACGCCAACTTTCTTGTTATCCGGCGTCCTGATTACACGGCATACATACTTAATCAGAAACTGAACAGAGAACAGAATCAGAGAACTGAACGAGGGAGGAGGGCGGGAGGGGAAAGGCTGGCTTCCTTGTAGAACGTTGCTCTATAGCAAGCGCGTCAGCGACACAGAAAGCAGAGAAAATGACAACACAGATGGGCGGTTTTAAATCTGATTTATTATGTTCTATTAAAAAATGTAGTATTCTACAGCACGCGAAAAAAATGAAAAATTGCTCAGTTGTAAGTAAAAGTGCCATACTTTTTTTTTTATTTTTTTCTCTCGATAACCTGAAATCGCAAGACTACATTCGCAATCGCAGCGAAACGGGCACCATTCATCGTTCTCAATGCCCGATTCGCTCCTCGGCGTGTCACATGGATCATTCAGTGCCGTCTCGTTCCACTCTCAGAACCATTAATCAAGTGGCGGCTGTCTTCCCCGGAGTGTGACGTGACTTCGGTTGCGAAAATTCGTGAGAAGTTCTCTTTTCTTTTTGTTTATCGGTGCTGTAAAATACGTGTTTTGTTCATGTATCAAACCCATATATATTTAGTTTCAGAAGCGTGGATCGAGACTCGTGGTTATTTTTTCTTAAATGGAAGCGCACTGTTTCTGAGCCACGTTGAGTTCTTCCTGATGGTTGAAACGGATATGTTCGGAACTCCACTGTACTTTTGACGCTCTATTGTTTTGCAAAATTCAAATTAGGGAAGCATTTCTTTTTTATTAACATTCTTTTTTTTTGTGGGAATGCTGCCGTGAAGTTTTCGAAAATTCATTTAGACGTACACCACTACACAGTGGCGCCCTAGCGTTGTTGCCGCTAAATGTATTTTGAAAAATCTGGTATTTCGTTATGTCCTGCACGTATGCGGCTTTCTTGTTTCTTGGGATACGTGATCAGTGATTCAGAAATAAAATGCATTTGTGAGGCAGGAAAATTTAATAAGCTACTTCTCTCCTTTGCGTAGTAAGTCATGCTTAAGGATTACCTTTTATCCGAGGCTAATTTGTGGAGCTAATAAAGACACACTTCTTTGCATGTCACGTCTACTATTGCCACATAAGAAATGCATTTTCGTTTGAAGGAGACGGCTCTCTTCAGAAGTGCGTTGCCAAAATATTTCTTTTAGAATCTAACGGAATATATTTTGTGATCTTTTCTTTAAAAAAAAACAATAAATTGGAGGTCATCGCCTTAACAAATTTTGAAAGGTTCATTAGGTATATGCTTTCCCGTAAAAACAACAATTAACACTGTGCCTTTTAAGGCAGCTAGACGTCCAGTTAAATTTAAAAGGACGTAGCATAACGAGGGGACGATTCCGCTCAGGTGGCTTCGTCGTGGCCCGAGTCAGCACGCGTCATCTACAGGGGGAACCTATTTACTGGGACGCCTCGCATGCTTCAGTCGGCTCTTTAGACGCCAGCGAAATAGTTTGCACTAATTGGTACCATCTTATCGAGTGTGTTTATGGGCTATAATGGGCATTTATTTAAAGCTATAATGTATCTCAGAAACAGTGTGTTGCCACTCAGGTTCTCCTAGCGTTATCGTGGCGTAATCCTAATGCCTACGTGCACAACTACAGATAACTCAGTATCTATATGGTAAACACGCACCGCTAACTCAAGTAGATTGAGTAAATTTTCTTTCTTTTCGCCTCAGCAACAATGCTGGACCCCATGTTCCTGGGGAAGGTTATCTGTAAAGAACAGCTCCTTACTGGGAGCCCAGTTTGTGCCAATACTTTTTTATTACCTGACTATGCTAAATAGAGGCATCTTCAGGTAAGAATATGTTGACGTGGCAATCATAATAATTTGCATTTCTAACAAACATTTCGTCCGCATACGAGTAACTTCGCCGAACAAATATAACTTTACCAAGGAGCTCCGGCGGTGGCTGCGCATGGCGCAGGGAGGCGTTCTACTCTGGCGGCGACTGCGTATGACACAGGGAGGCATTCTACTCCGGGGGCGGCTGCGTATGCCGCAGGGAGACGTTCTACTCCGGCGGTAGCTGCTTATGGCGCAGGGAGGCGTTCTACTCTGGCGGCCGCTGCGTATGGCGCATGGAGGCGTTCTAATCCGATGCTGGCTGCGTATGGCGCAGCCGAGCACGGCCGCGCGGGCCTTTTCTGGAAAGCCATCTGCAATAAAGACAGAGCGCGCCAAGTGCTGATAGTTTCGTGTTTACGGTGTTCTCGCCGCTTAGTTCGCGTTGAAGCGAGAGGTAGCGCGAACGTCAATTCACTCGCTGCTGTTGCCGCGCTTCCCCAGTCAGCTTTCTAACAGCGTGTTTCGGTGGTCATCGAATGAGATGTCTTCATCGTCGCTTGTGCGCAGGTGGCGCCATGCTTGTTAAGTTAGCAATTGAATGTTTACAAATATATACGGCCGACAAAACTACTATCCTTACTTCGTATCGATGTATAATTATTTCCTATCGCAATCGATGATTATATATATATAACGATATAACGATCGATATATATATATATATATATATATATAAATATATATATATATATATATATATATATATATATATATATATATAGATATATAGATATTGTTACGTGGTGAGGACGGGGATCGCTGACCTCCACCAGAATGTTACGTGTGAAAATACACGTATGAAAGAGGCTCTATACAGGCTATATATACACTTGAGCCAGACCGCCAGGTCGACACTCGCTCGCGCCAAGGGCGCAGACCCACTTCGTCGTCGTTCTCGCGGCGGCCCGTCCCTTTGAGCATCGCTCGATGATATCGTTATATATATATATATATATATATATATATATATATATATATATATATATATATATATATATATATATATATATATATATATATATATATATATATATATATATATGTGTGTGTGTGTGTGTGTGTGTGTGTGTGTGTGTGTGTGTGTGTGTGTGTGTGTGTGTGTGTCGGTTTTCGCTTGAGTGTTAAGCGAAAACGAGGTATATACAAAATTCATATATGATTATATTAAGATGTATCTTAACAACTAGCTCACGAAAGGTGGACAGTGTTCACTTGTTTCATAACAGTTCATAAGAGTTGTTACCAGGCGAAAATGCGGTCACCGGAAAAACTATAAAGGTAGTACTGTTTTATTCTCGCCGTAGAGGAGGGAAGAAGGGGAGGAGAAAATATGCGCTTCTCTGTTACTTAAAAAGGTTTTGCATAAGCGTGTACGTTACATATACATATATATTGTACGCGCTTGTCATATTCCTACAATATCTTATAAGTGCACGTGGCATACACAAGACTATTAGAGTCATGTTAATGTATGTCTTTGTTAAGTTTCCTAATACATATGTCTAATACACTACTACTTCATAAAACGAGCAATAGCCGGCGCCATATTATTGAGCCGACATACTATTACCGCGTTTATAGTTCTTTAAGCTTATGCCTCCGTATTACTGCTCGGGTGCCTACAAGCAACTATAGTACTTTGCCTGCGGTAAAAGAGTAAGAAAACGTACTTCGCTCACCGCGGCAACACCAAGCCTCGTTGAACTCGCATTGACGGCACTTCTAATTCAAGAGCCCAAGTGGTGCGAGGGCACAAAAGCGATGCCTACAGAGCCGTGTTAAACCGCCTCAATGCCACAGCATAGCGCTCATTTGGCATTGGAGAGTACAGGACAACGACAGATTGGGCGATGCCGTGATGGACGCGATGAGACGTTGCCCGGCTTTTCCTTAGTGGGCTGGTGCCAAGACCGAAAATGAAGAGAGACAGGAGGGCAGCGTCGCCCGACCATTGTGGTGTGGTTTGCGCGAAACCGAGGAGCTAGCTGCAGCGGACCGCGACTCCGCTGCTGTGTTCCATAGGGTCTCGTGATAAATGACGCTGCCAGTGGGCTCTGTAATCTGGACGCAGGTCACGTGACCGTTCCCGGGCGCAATACGGCGGCATCCGCCGAGTGCGCTGCTCGTTTCTTATACCTACAGAGAGACACTCGTCTTAAACTTGTAAGAAGGACGTGCTTGAGCACACGCGAAATGACGGCGGAGTTGATTGCTGGTTGGCGGGAAGAATAATAACGGGCTTGCGTTAAGTTGACACTACTTTATACGGACGAATGTGGAGTGCACTCACAAAATTCCCTTTCCGTCAAGTTAGGACTATCTGGTGGTTTGAAGTCACAGAGTGCTTAGCGCCTGCCTCTACTAAAACAAGAGACCTTAACAGTTTTTTTTGTTGGGGGGGGGGGTAAATTGTTTCGAACCGCATGGAAGTGGTTAGTGACTTCTACATCCACTGTGATTAGATCTGAGAGCTAATAAATGTATCAGCGTTTGCTACACCGATATTCTTGCATTTTATATGGAAGATTCACGAAATACGGCGGCCACTCGAGCAATCTTTGAGCTTTGATACAATGTTTTACTTGAGAGGGAAAGACGAGAGAAGAAAAGAGAGAAAATACACCAGTATGTGCTTCGTATTGGTGGTATTGGGGAACTGTTAATAAGTAGTCGAAACTTTCACCCTGCTAAACACTGGGGTTTTCCGTGCTGGGTTACAGCGCCAGCATGTGCGAAAAGCCGCTTCAGGGTATAATTTTTCTATAGTCACTGAATACCATTAAACTTTAACGGAGCATTTCGCTCCCAAAAAGAATCTCTGTATCACACAGGGGCAGGAGTTAATTTCATCGAACGTGCGTAGCTTACATTCCCGGACTCAATTAAAGGCATTCTTAACGTGCACTAGGATTAACTGCTATAACAATAAACATAGTTCAGTTTTTACGCCAGGTCTGTATAATAATGATCACTTGCCGCTCGCACAAGTTTCGACACCAGTGCACGATCGTCACAGAATGCCAGGCTCGCTACAACGCACTGCGTACAAACACACAGATGCGCACGCACGGACGCCATCGCATGTTTGATAGGAGCCGCTAGGAAGAAAATTGCGGGCTAATTCCGAATTTCGTGCTCGAAACGTTTGTCGTATAGTTGCAGAGTTTCTACACTGGGACGCCTTTCGCAACCTGTACTCGTTCTCTTTTTTTATTGTTATCGCGCGGTCATCATCATACTACATTTTTATACTTCTTTTCTTGACGTTCTTCTTTTCATTGACGGATGTAGTAGAGCAGTTCTATATACTTTTTAAAGATACAGATGGAGGCCATCACCACCATTGATCTACAGGCATTACTCTTATATAACAAGTTCATTCGGGCGAGTTGGTTCATCTCGAGTAAAACTTCAAGCAGCGCGAAGACGAGAACAAGCACTCGTCCTGTTGCGTTTGTTTTCGTCTACGGTCCTCGTCTTCATCGCGCTGCTTCAAGTTTTACTCTTATAGAACATTTTAGATACCTTGCGTTGAGCTTCTGCGTCAGGTTGTTTTAGGATACCCGGAACCACTAATGAGAAAGTGTGTTTTTCAAGCAATCCCCATTGCAGTACCTTCGAAAATTAATCGAATCAAGTAATTACGTAATAAGGAGAGGTGCGCTGGCCTCTACTCAGCGCATTCCGAGATCTCGTTATGTGTGAGTGTTTGCTATTCGATGAAGACGAGCTTCAGTGTAGATTCTAGGCGCCTTTACAAAAAGAGCGGTGAGCTCGGTGAGGTAAACATGCACCTTGAAGGAGACGACGTAGACAAGAAGTATTGACTTGTACGAGCATAGGTTAGAAGCCCAAGAGGAATGGTTTAGTGTACCTCTATCCGTATCTATAGCTGCGTTCACGTTGCTTTGTACAGAGGGTAAACGCGACTGTCAACTTTCGCAGATCTTAACCATGTAGTGCCGGAGAAACCTTTACAGAAATCAAAACTGAACCGACAACATAGGATCATTCCATGGGCGTCTTATCGCACGCTACAGCGTACCAAAGACACAGAGTCGAGGATTTGCAATTCTCAAGACGACAATGCCAAAAACAATTCATCGTGACTTGTGTTTTTTTATGAAATACTGGCCACATTGCGGTAAATTGGTACTGCTGCCTGTCAAATGGAAGCCATCGCTTATCCTAAAGTAGCACGGAATACTTGTGTTAAGGCTCTCCTCCGCTTCCACGCACATCCAAGAAAGTCAGTAAAAAATGACAGGCCCATTGCAGTTGGCGTTTGAAATCAATCAATCAATCAATCAATCAATCAATCAATCAATCAATCAATCAATCAATCAATGTTTATTTTCCAAAGGAATTCGAGGGTCCATGAAGCGAAACGTTGTCTCAAATAACGTGAGTTTGTCTGATGGCCCACGTACATGGTAGTAGTTTCATAGGAGTGATGTCTACAAATATACGTTATTCCAGTAGAACAATGAAGGAAGTAAAAACAAAAAATAACGTAACAAAATTTGATTCTTTAGGTTGAAATGCAACGAAGGCAATCTTTATCCCAAAACATATACTTTGAATTCCTAAATGAACACAAAGTACTTCACGCTAAATACCTTAAATGTGGGAGACGAGTCTCAATCGAGCTTTCTCGTGGCGAAAGGACCGCAGCAGCGACAAGAAGGTTTCACTCACAGCATTGCGACCACTTGGCTGTTATAGTAATAAATATATTGAATTCTTTATCTAGCGAAGGGCAGTGCAACGCAGAAAAACGGACCAAACACTAGCTGTGATCCCGACGCTTTGGATGGTGTACCAGTATTTCAGTGCAAGAGCGTGTTTCTTAATTTTTAAATTCAGCCTCCATAAATTTAGTTACAGATGCTTGCAGTTACAATTTTTTCATAGCATCACTGTTACCTCCAAGATATGGCATCATAAATATCTTACCGCTATAATTTTTGTAGCTATGGGCTAAGTAAACTTCAAAATCATTGAAACAAACGAATCTCTTCCTTGTTGCCAAAATAGAGCCCAATTCCTCAATATCTTTGGAGAGGAAGACTCTTAGTGTTGCAAACAAGTCTAGCTATTCTGAGGGCAAGTGCAGTCTTGTTTAAAATTTTTCAGAATTTTCGTTTCTTACCGAGCTCATGGCAGTGCAACATGGCATTGCAACATTACCAGATTCACACTCACATCGAAGAATGAATTTTTGAACGCATGGTACTTAATGTTAGATAGACCACAGATACGTCAACCTCATTTTTGTGAAGTATGAAGCACAAAATAAATGCTTAAAAGTCTCAAAACGTACTTTTCCAACACATTTGGCTATAAGGAACCCTAGTTGTGCGTTTGTTTTTACAAGAGCTAAAACAGCAACAACATAAAAACTCTAAACCAGATCCTGTTTGCTTAATACAGGGTGGAGAATTCGTATTTTAAATTATAGAGCATAAAGATACGGACAAATTTACCCCTTTTAAGGCTTTTTGATAAAGTTTGATACCGCATCTACCGGACCTGTCTTAAGGAGAAGTGTGCGGCGCGTCCATGATTTTGCTTTGAGAGATGTAAAACCTTAAAAGAAATGTAAGCAGTAATTAATATAGCCTTCTTGATTGTTGAACAATAAAACGAGATAACGGGCTCTGGTGAACAAAATAAAGCTGGCTTATTACAAGCGACTTTCCTTTTACAAGGAGCAAGTGGCGAAAGTCGTAATTAGGGAGATGCTGCTCTCGAAATGAAAGAAAAGAACGAACTACGCAAAGGAGTCAAGGAGACCCAGCGCTGGCATACGAACGCGCAGGAAGGCTGACGTGATCAAATGGGTGGACTCTAAAGAAAAATAGTAGCTCGACTCTTCTACCCCATTCTTTTGAAAGGAAACAAAAGACGAAATCCATCACTGTCTGTTGCAGTTCTAACCTCTTATTTTCCAGCATCGTTCCACTGGATATCGAAAAAGGGCTTATTTCATCCATGAGAATCCAACCCTCGTATTCATAATAGGAGAGCCAGAGCTCGCGGCAAGACAAAAATTATAGACCGATAGGTCACTGACAGCCTTCCAAAAAAACTTAAACATGTCGCGAAAAAGCTTTAGAAAAGTGGGTATTATGTGAAAGAATTTCAACGTGAAGGACGCCACAAGGGAAATGCGTTGTAGTGGAACCCAGCAGCATTCTTCCGCACAAGAGATTAATGTGTAATGAAGCTTGGTAAAAAGGGGGGCACAGTGCTATTTAACTTACTTTTACTTCATGCAACAAACAAAGAAAGGTAATCGAATAGCACATCTGTTAATGTCCACGGAAGAAACAACCTTTTCGGAAGTTCTGAACACGGTATTATAAGTGAAGGAAGCAACATACAAAATGCTACGCCTGCTTCATCGTACTTTCTTGAAAATGGAATTGATGATTGTTTTTTTTATCATTTACTCACGTATCGCCTGCTGTTGAGACCTTGATCTCATTCATTAAAGTGTTCCCACACTAGAACCTGTTAGCAATATTAGGGGCCAGCCGATGAAAATATCGTATATTACTATAATAATATCGTATATTAGGCGTATATTATTATAGAAACCGCCTCGCCAATGGCGAACAGTTCTTTAGTGAAACCTTACAGTTCTTACAGTCAAACAATATGCTATGTGAATTCCGTAGCAGCAGAATTTCATACCGTCGCATGCGTTTTGCCTGCAGCCATCCGATCAAATCATTACCTATCGTCCTTACCTTCCTTTATTTGTTGAGATCGCAGCGACAAATGTCACAATCGTGCTTGTCGTCCATTCATTCTGCACGTTAGGCTTTGCCAGCCGACGGCTTATCCGTGGCTGCCCGCGTCGCCTATCCATGGAATCAGGTCCCTAATGAAGCGAATGACTTTTCATTACCTTTTTCGACAATTTTTATTATTGCCCGTCACCGGTTTCGTCGTATGAGGTGGTTGGACTTTCGCAGCCGAGACAAAGGCCTCGATGAAAAGATGGCGTGCTCGCAATAAGCCGAGCACGTTCGTTAACGAACGCCAACTAGCTATTTGAGACGTGCATGTTTGCCGCGCAAAATCTTTGTGTGAGATCTGAAGGTTCAGAGGCCGGTGTGCAGCGTTCCGGAAGGACAGCCCTCCTCTTCCCCCGACCCCTCTCCCCCGCTGTGGTGGCTTCAGGAGAGGGCAGCGGCGGGAGAGGAGCATGGCAATCGCCGTTCCACATCACCGCTCGCGCTGCTGGAGACGACACACACACGACGAAATTGCTTATATGTATAGCCACATACACTACCACTGCAGATGTGCGGGTTACCAGCTCTGTTCTCCACGGAATTACGCGACGAAAAGTTCACGAGCATCATTCCTTTAATAAACTGAATAGCTTTCAGGAAGCGTTCGGCTAATAGAATTCAGTGCTGGATTACAACAGGCGCTGCTACCATTTTTACCATGACGAAGCGCTGTGCTGTTTCGCACCGCTTTAATCACCCCTTCGCAGCAGGCTTACAACCTCAGTTTGCTGCCAAATGGCTTGCGGCTCACCCATTTCTGCTTCTTTCTAGACACAGGGCATCTCAAGTTCTCACTCTTGTTAGGCTCAGAGCAGCGCTTTCAAATTTTACACGACGACGTTCATGTTACGCATCTAGTCTTCGACACGCAGGTAAAACGTGAGGAGAGAGATATTGACGTGACAGATATTGCCAATAAAACAAATTGGCCTGCATAAATATCAAGGTAACTGAATGGGGCAAGTTCAGAAAGTAAGTGCGGAATATTGTGATGTGAATATAGTTTTTTTAAAGGTTTGAATACACATTAAGGAAGTTGAGTATGATCATGGGGTTGATTGCACCCTTTTCGGTTTTATCGAAACCGGGCAGTTACGTTGTAGTGACACGTAGTTTTTGCCTGTAGCTCACACGCTCCATATGCAGCTCACGCTTCAAGTGGCGCCATGTAGATGCCTTCTGCTCCAAAGCCCAAATGTCGCGCATCATACGTCGTTAGGCCGAAGGCCATCAAGAGGTGGGACTGCCACCCTCCACTGCTATTTTCGTCTTTTTCAGAGCACCTAAATTAGCATAGCGGGGCGCGTCAGAAAAGGAAATAAAAAGGGAGCTTTGACAAAGGCGTGAGTCAAATCGGTAGATAAGTGAGTGGCACCCGCTGCGCTGCCCTGTTTTGTTGTGCACCATCAGCTCAGCCAAGCAAGAAGGTGACGCCTTCTGATATAATGAGGACAAATGCGCCTTCCGTCCATCTCCGTCTCTTGCCCCTAGGTAAAGTTAAGCGTCCATTTTTTTTTTCATAAGTTATTGATAACCTAGCTCCATTCAACGCTCATTAGTGAGACTCGTAAGATATAAAAAAGAAATAAAAGACACTGAACTCTCGCGTTATACAAGAAAATAAAGGACCTAGGTATTCGCCGGTCATTAGTCGCCTTCGTGTCGAGCAGGTGCAGTGCGTCGAGCGCTTAAATGAGGTGTGCAGAAAATGACAGTTATTAATGATGCCGTAATGTAGCTAGCTTACCTTGGTGAACTGAAACAGCCGACGAAAACAGAGTTGCTTATAGCGGCATCGTTCTTTGTGTAGAATTTTGCAAGGAACCCTCAAGGAAAGGCTTCTGCTCATAGGAGGTCTGGATGGGTTGTCTCTCCAGTGTAAACATTCCTTTTCAGTACAGAAAGCGGAAGTTAATGTAGATGGACATATGAAACAACAATAACAAAGACATGTGCCTCTGCAGGGAGCGACGCAGCTCTTAGCTATGTTGCAGATGTTGGGAACGTTTCGCGTTTCGCTACAACCTTAACTGTTATGGTTGAGTGCTCAACCTTTAATGAGGTCAGGTCAGGTCAGTTTATTTCCTTAAAGGCCCCTTTATCAGGGGTGTTACATAAGGGGTGAGGTACATCTTGCAACAATAATTCAACGTGATAACAAACCAAACATTTGAAAAGTGGTAGATACACAGTATAAAGAAGTAGATAGATACTCGGCTCAAGTTGTCAATTAGAAGAAAAAAGCAACAGTTATTTTGGCCGAAGAGAAGAAACAGTGGCAATGGACAATTCACTTCAGTAACTAGTGGAACGTTTGAAAAAAAGTAGATACGTTGCATACAATCGAAAACGTATGGTAGATGATGAATTTGTACAAAAAGTTAATTAATTTGACAAAATTGAAGCAACCTCAGCAATGAACACATGGTGATTATTTGTATATAGAACATGGTGGGGAAGGGCATTCCAATCAGTTGCTGTTCGAGAAAAAAAAAGAAGCAGAGAAGGTAGTTGTGTGTGAGCGTGGTTTTAAAACTTGGAGTGGATGACGAGCGCGTTGTGATATTCTTGCGGGTGGAATGATGTATGGCACACGATTAAGTGAACTGTGGAAAAACTTATGAAAAACACCAACGCTGGCTATGTTAGGGCGGTGCGAGAGTGACTCTAACTCAGATTTCTCTTTTAAGGATGATATGCTTACGTCATATGAGTAGGGTGAATGAATGTGTCTTACTGCACGATTTTGGAACCGCTCAATGCGTTAACGAGATATTTTTTGATTATAGATACTAGAGATATTATATTTTATTAGAGATATTTCTTGATTAATGATTATAATATAACGCCAATTATGTTTAAAGCTTTCTTTCATATATTCTTCTGTTCATACTGTATGCATGTACATGCGTACAGTTGTCTGTGACTGTGTATTATTTCTATGAGCCGTATTTATGGATACATGTTCCTATACCTGTATATATAGACCTGCTGTGTAAACCTTTTACTAGGGATGTGCGAATAGTGATTTTTGAGACCGAATTGAATATGAATCTCAAAATGCCAAAAGCGAATCGAATATCGAGTACTCATATTTCCCCTCCACGACCATAATAGACTTGATTCTCTCATACCTGCCGGCTTAATCAGAGTCCGGTGAACTAACCACCACGATATTCTGTGTGAAGTTGGGGCAGACGATGTCTTCCTTCGCTTGGTCTGCTGTAAGTCCGGCCGCTTCGACGATCGCTTCTCCAATAGCTGTGCTGACCATTTTCAAGTTGAGGCCTTCCCGAGGCCTAACGATAACTTTCCTGTACTCCTCCGGCAGTCGCGGCATCCTTGACGCCTTCACAATCCGGTGCTTGAGTTTGTCGACCCCGGCGGCACCTTTGTTGGCGATCTCTTTTCCTTGTAATTGTTAGGTCAAATTGGCGGTTCCACCTGCTCCCCAAGTCTTTTTCGCAGATCACGATCTTCGGTTGGTGACCACCTGCCAACGCATTCTTTCCTCGCCGTTTTCCGTCTCCGAGGAGAGTTCTTCGTCCATACGCGTATCAGCCATGCCGGCTTGGTTGGCTCGCTAGACCTAGGTGGCGTTAGGCCCAGTGGGGCGCCCACGTGCGATGCACATGAAAGAGATGATAAAAGTCCAAAAAATGCCGGCCCACCTTCTACAATGGTATCCGCCGATTCACGTTAACCACATGAATCCGATGATGTGCTTGAATACATGGTCCTGCCAAAATTGCCGGCTGAATCATTGAAGATAGACGGAACCGATGCGGGGCACGCCCGCTCTCTCCTGCTTCTTCTTGCTCTTCGCCGTTTTGAAGTTTTCAAAATATATTTGAAAGTATTGGAATTTACGAAAAGTGACCATTTGATTGGAAGATTGAATCGAATCGACTATAACGGCAGCGTCGGAATAGATCCGGAATAACGGCATTGTGACAATGACGACGGTACGAAGACTACAGCTTGACTATCACGGTGTCACGCTGGCAGCGCCATATAAAAGGTGTTACAATGAAATTACTACAGCTTGAAAACAACGGCAATGGCACGACAACGATGGTGTGACGATGATGACATGGTGGCAACGGAATGAAGACAGTGTGATGACGATGTGATAACGTTGGAATGACGAGGACCGAGTTGACTGACGATGAGCACCCACCGCGGTTGCTTGTGGCTGTGGTGTTGGGTTGCTAAGCACGAGGTCGCGGGATCGCACCCCGGCCACGGCGGCCGCATTTCGATGGGGCGAAACGCGAAGCACCCGTGTACTTAGATTTAGGTGCACGTTAAAGAACCCTACTTGGTCCAAATTTCCGGAGTCCACCACTACGGCGTGCCTCATAATGGGATCGTTGTTTTTCCACGCAAAACCGCATATTTTAATTTTTTTTCTGACGATGGTATATGACAGTGTGACGACGGCAGCATAAAAGATGACGTGACGGCACTGAATTGACTGCAGCGCGATCATGATGGTGGTGGCGCAAGAACGATGACGTTATGACGATGGTGTGACGAATACGTCATTAAGACAACTGAATGACCATAATGTGACAACGAGGACGGCGATGCGACCACGACAATGTGATGACGATGGCATGACTAAGACGACACGACTGTAATATACAGAAGACAGAGTGATGACGACGATGATGGTGTGACGACGTTGGTTTGATGACAAGTTTGTGACGACAGTGTGAAGACAGCATAACAAAATAGGAATTAACTACGCCATTCAAGGGGTCGGGGAGATGATGATAGTGTGACCAAGACACCATGGCGACAACGGGACGACGACAGCGTTACGACGACGGCACTGACGAGACGACGCCGGCGCAATGACTTCGGCATGACGAAGACGGCATGACAATGGCGGAATGACTGCGTGGGCAGCATGGAACGAGGCTTGAAGTGACCATGATAATAACCATGCTACAAGTGACCATGCTAATAAAGGGATACCCAGATACCGAGAGTGAGAGAGAAAGAAAATAAGAAATGAAAGGCAAAGGGGTATCCATACTCACACACAAAACGGTTCGCTATTTGGCACTGTAGGTTTAAGAAAGGAGTAGAAAATTATTACAGAAAAGTAAGAGAAGGCTTAACAAACATTTGCCCACACAAACATGGTAGAAGAAACTGACAACGACTACAGCTTCTCATTCAGTCTCGATGCCTTAAAAAAAGAAAAGAAAGCTCGGACGCTTTTAGAGCATCTCGACCTGACGTCGCGCGAGAATAATGTACAAGAATTCTGTTTTCCGTAAGGACATGGTCTTAAATCCTGTAGAGCGTGATGCAGGGAACTTTCCTAACTGCTTAGCGCAATTAAGTGTGTGGTAATGCAAAGAGAGGTAAAGAATGAACATCGGAAGGAGCAGATATATCCCCGATGGGACACATAAGGCCGCTGGGGAGCTTACCAGATATTACTTTATACTCTAGTCAAAAATATCTTTTCCTTTCCTTGCCTTCAATTTCAAGAGGAAATTGGTGAAATAAGAATGGTAAAAGTCACGCCAACTCTTCAATTTCTGTTTTTTTTTTCACGCTTTGATGACAACGAAACATTCTATGCGGGTTTCGATACTCTCACATTTAAGAGTATTACGACTGTGTTCAAGAAGCTTCTGGCCTTCCACTAATACTAACATGATACCTATAGGGTTTACAAGGTTGCTCAGACGGTCTGTGGTCCTTGGCGACTGCGGGACCAAAATTTGGGAGAGTAATTTTGAGTTGTTCAGAGAAAAAAGGTATACATCTATATAACTTCATAAATGGCATAATTGCTACTTCTTGGTAAGGCATTGTCTTCCCATGATGACCGCTCTAACGTCAACGTTTAAGAAACCCAAATGGTCAAAATTAATGAGGATTACCGCACTACGGCGTGCCTCATAATCCGTTCGTGATTCTGGCGTGCAAAACACCCTAATCATCTTTTTAAATTTTAATATTTACCTACTTTTGCAGAAAGCACACTGTTATATTATACTGAAGCTAGCAATACTCTCTTAATTTTATAGCTATCTCAGATATGATAGTATCTTTTTCCACGGTAGCATTTGAAAACTCTGAGAGCAAAGCAACACAGAAAACAAAGGATGCACTCAATATGAAACGTGAAATAATATTAGTAAACTATCAATAATATGTAGCTGTGATAAATGTTTTTTTTAGGTTCTACTACTTCCAAAACAAGTTGCGTCCAAACTTCAAGATAAATCAGAAAGCAATATAAATTATTTTAAAAATTGTACAGAATTCGTGCGGAGACAGCGTCCGAACAAACGAATGCTACCGTGGTTATTTAAAACAACCACCTGCGTAAGAACGTATTGTTGTCTTACATGCATCCGCTGCCATGCCCCCATCCATTTCCTTGACTTTGTACTGACGGGAATTCAACCAGAAATAAATAATCAATGTATTGCATTGGGTAAAGCAAAGAAACTCGATGTCTGTGTTGCGGTAAAGAGAAGATACACTGTTTTATTAATTGGAACACCTCCGTGCTGTTATCTCGTTGGTGCTGGTACAGCGCTCCGTAATACTAGCATGTCAAAGATTTGCCATCTGAGGAACTTTGCGCAGATATGTTCTTTCATTCACTTTGTCCTGTATCTTTGTTCTCGCAGAAATTAATACACTCTTTCTTTTTGCATGCTTTATGCATTATACGTATTACAGGTATTAGAAGGCGGACAAAAGACAGATCAGAGAATGAGACGCGAATGTTGCCACATTTTCCTGTGTTTTTGTTTCTATTGTCGCACCACGAATTTACGAAAGTCAGCTCACATCTCTTTTTGACGACTATGTGGATTCGGCGCCCGCGCCGTATGGCATTATTTGAGAGTGGCTGGTGCGTGTTCGCAATATCATTCGAATGCTTCGCTGGCCACTTTG